>NW_008609726.1:1248-19681 GCF_000691845.1 Merops nubicus
GTACACCACACTCGGGAAGTGCTGCATGGCTCCAGTGTGCTGTTGTCCACACTTCTGGACTGAAGCTGAGTTTCACCATTCCCATTACTGATGTCATCAGCACAGCCTCCTGCCCAGTCTGCAGCCTGGCTGGTGATGGGCCCTGCTCAGGTGGGACACCAGCTGCTCTGTGCTGGGAAACGTCCCCACAGAGGGCACAGCACGGAAGGAGAGACAAAGCAGCACAGTGAGAAATGGTGTCAGAACAGACTTAACTTCTACTGCCATCAGTTCTGGCTTTTAAACTAGAAATGTGTTTTGTCTTTATCTCTAATATGGAAGAAAAACAAGAACTGCCCCCACACAAGGCCTGTCATCTAGACCTTTGCCCACTAAAAAGAACCAACCACTCAGTTTTTCCTAGAGAGCAAGAGCAGATTGTTGCAAAGAGCCAAAGGGATGTGCAAATCTGATCAGAGTTCCTCCAGCTGAGCACTGCCCAGCCCCAGGAAAGCTCTGCAGAGGGAGCAAAGGTTAGTGTTTCAAGATAGTCAGGTCATCTAGGTATTCTGATGGGCACTGCAGCAGTGCAGGGTAACCTGGCTCCTGTCAAGGCGGGGTGTAGATGACTGCAGCCCCAAGCCCACAAGCTACTTGTTTTCACCACAAACCTAGAGCTTCTTATTTGCCCACTCCAGTTCTTCAGCTGCTCATTGGCAGGAGTTAAAAGCAAAGAGGATGATCAGCAACAGGTAAATTTGCCTCACTAAGCCTTCAAAGATCTGGCATTTCAGACTTGTAATACAGCACAGTCCCCAAAGCCACGCTTGCCCAGCTAGCCTGAAAGGAAGCCACACGCCTCTGACAGCCAAGGGCAGCAGCCAGGGAACACATTAAGCTGCATTCAAAGCCCATGGTCATACAGCAGACCTAGCAAAGCTACGCTGCAGGTGTAGACATGCCCTAAAGCACACTGGGAACACGTAAGAGTTCAGCTCTTTGGTGCTCAAATCACTTCTGACAAACAGGACTGAGAGGCCTCAACACATTCAGACATTTTTAAAAAGCACTCCTGGCACTATCTTGCACTAAATGGAAGCTTCAGTTTAAAATGTGCTTTTGAAACTCCAGAATGTTTACCAGTGCCCCTTCTCACAGAGCAGCTCATTTTTCAGCTTTCAGCCTATACCCAAGAATTTCTTTTGTGATACCCTGCCCACTACACGGTCCCTGCTGCCCCCATCCCCCAAGCTCAGGCAACCAA
Source organism: Merops nubicus (assembly GCF_000691845.1). Lineage (NCBI taxonomy): Eukaryota > Metazoa > Chordata > Aves > Coraciiformes > Meropidae > Merops > Merops nubicus. The sequence goes on from NW_008609726.1 coordinate 2,492, forward strand.
TGAACCTGGCACACATTTCATAATGCTTTAAAGCAGTTCTTTACCCAGCAGGAACCACAACATACAGAAAACCACGACTGAAGCTTTCACAAGATGTGACGATGCTGTATCTACATTTGCCAATTCAACAGACTGCTTTTAGGTACCAACTGAAGCAGCTGATATTTTTCATTGCTTCAGAGAATCACAAGAAAAGATTGGAGCCATTTCTAGGCAGAAGCACATGTGCTTATGCTGGTGCTTCCCAGCTTTTACCTTTCAGACTAATAATCAATGAACTGATCCTTCAAGTACACAGGTCTGTATGATTTGTGTCACTCCTGTTTCATGTACAGTGAGTGACTACAATCAGGGACACACGTGCCTGAAGCTCACCTCCAACGCAGTGGCCCAGCCAGCCCCAGCTTTACTGCTCAACACTGGGCCAGTGCTGCTGCTGCTTCTGGTAAAAAACTCCTTTTTAAAGAGTCAGTGTATGCTCAGCAGATAAATGACTGCTTCTGTACTTCAGAAATGTGAGGCAAAACTGCAGAACAGCAACACACCAGCATCAGTGCTCCAAACATTGTGAAACCACAGTTTTATGGTTTCAAACAGAGACAAGGTGGAATCATGAATGGTAGCCATGAATTTCAGAGGAAAGCTTTCAAGCAGATGAGAAATACTTACAGGAGTTGGAATCTGAGTAACTACAGTTGCATTAAATTATTCCACCTCCAAGTCCATTAAAAATTGTTAATGGCTTTGTATGGCTTTTATATTTATTGGGTGGGTTTATTCCTATGTGAGTCATACATATTTATTACCAGGGTCCAGATAATGGTTATTAATAAAACTTCTTTTATTTGCATACTGTCTTGATGCTAGCCTACATCTTTATAACTTGACTATAAAAAAAATCCTCAAAAATTACAAATAGCAACAGGGATGCATCATAACTTAATCTTTTTTTTTTTTTTTGTATTTTATTACTTTTTTGGTGTTTAGTTTTGTTTTTCCAAAAATGGAAAAAAAAAACCCTGGTGAAGTTATGACATTTTTTGAAGTCTAAAAAGCACTAATTCTTTCAAAGCTTTAAAGCACAATATATGTTGAAGAAGTAAGAGGAGATCCAAAGCTAAAGCAATTTAGTTTTTATAATTAAAGAAATGCATATATTTCTACACATAATTATGAACAGTTAACAAAGGCTCAGCATTAAAATAGGTCCACTGAATCCCTGGAATTGTGCCTGCCAACTAAAACACCTACCATGAATTTAGTAATGGGTTATACAAACATAAATTACAAGGCCAGACATTTTAAAAGGAAAAAAAAGTTGATTTATTGTCACATTGGAGACATGGCAGGATAGAAGCACAATTTCATTTTTCCATATATTCATCAACACTACAGATGTGTTAATGCAAAAAGAATTCTGAAATAAAAATGACTCTCAACTGCTCTAATTCTCATATGTCATTTAAGTTATTTAAAACGGTTACCAGGAAGCTGCCTTTTTTTTTTTTAATATTAAATAAGCAAAACATACTAAAAATTTCTGGAAGGAAATGGGTTTTAAGGGCATTTTACAAACATTTCTCCCTCTAAAAAGTTTACCTCAAGACTTCATTCAAAACTGACTACAAAAGAGTGGTGCTGCAGAAAGTTACGTTAGGGTCTTTTTTACCAGACCCAGTCATCTTGTTTGTGAGCATTTGCCCTCAGCATATTAATCGTTTCTGCTTTTGTTTCAAGCAGATCCAACTTTTCACTTATCCACTGTCAGAGCAATGAAAAGAATCTCTTGTAACTAGCAACTATTATTAAAAGAGTTATTCATGACAACATAATAATTTTAATGAGAACAACATGTTCCTTTAATTACACCTGAATGACTTTGAGGTGGTCCAGTAGATGAACTGAAGTAGGTTTACAGCATGTTTGTTCACAAAATAGAAAGGAAAAGTTCTAATTGAAGATGTTTAATTATTTCTTCTTTTGGTAAGTACACACAGGAACAAAGAGCACGTATCTTGCTTGCCTGTTATCTTTATGCATTGATTCTTGAAAGTCAAAGCTATTGTTCAAATGGCCAAAAATAAATTTAGGAACTGAACTTCAGTCTTGCTTTGAGAGCACTCAGTCTTACCTTCATGTGATCTATACACAAATAACCAGTTTTACACTTACCTTTATAAGTAACATAACACAGAACATGGACGACTGTTAATTGTGGCTACCACGGGGAGAAACAACTCATCTGTTTCAGCTCAAGAACTGGAAATTCTTTCCCTTACAGAACAGTCAGTCAATGAGGCATTCAGTAAATCCTGTTATTAGTTTTAATGCACACTTATTTAAACTGCAGCCATTCTTCAGGGGGAAGGGTGACAAGATCAAGGTTTTTTTCCTTCAAGTTCTGACCTTGAAAACATTCTCCTCCTCTAGACCTCCACTCCCCAGCCTTCCCCCTACCCCAGTCGCTCTCTCTGGCCAGCTTCCAAATCGGTCAATGCTGGAAAGTTCAAGCAAAGGCAAGTACAACTTCAGAAAAACAAACTATTTGCTTTGCATTGTTTCACTCTTACTGGCAGGACAGATTCACAGCAGCATCAGATGTTTAACAAGAGAGATTAATCTGTAAATGTTTGCTTACAAGTATGCGCCTTTTTAAACCACAGCAACACCAAAAACATCCCCTAGTCTCCTTTTCTGCAATGGAAAATCCAGGACCCTTGACATTGCTGAAATCTAATACCTGCAACTGATGCTGCTAGAAGAAAAACACATTCTTCAGCTGTCAAGCGTGTTTAACCAGAAAAATGCTTATATAAAATAAATCTAAATTACTAAGAACAAATGACTTCAGAGTAACTAATTTCTTCAACTACTCTCACATGTTTAGTTGAATCAGATGCGTCTCCTTCTTGAATATTTTTGGAACTCGTGAATAAAGCAATCACCCACATATTTTCAGCTTTGTAAAAAGACTTTTGAAGTAGATGTGTTGTAGAAAACTTATTTTAAAGACATTTTTTAAGAAAACGGAAACAGAGACACTTAACTCAAAGAGTCCTAGATCACGTGGTTTCAGAAAAATGCTTCAAATTAAACTTCTCTGCCTAGCAACATCTAATGCAAAATCATTAATTTTGCAGGTCAAGGAAATTATTTTCCTAGAGTTTAGACTTCCACAAATGCTATTGTACAGCTACACAGCTATCCATGACATCCTACACACCAATTATTGCCAAATTTTGGCCTCATTTTGTAGAAGGACCTTCTCAAGTCCTGTTATCTCAAAATAAACTCTACAGATTCTGCAACCCAACAGCCTGCTGTCCACCTACAGCCTTTGCTGCCACCTCTTCCCTGCTGAGAAAAGCAAAACTGCTTGTTTTTGGAAAACAAACCATAACTGAATTTTCACTGAACCTGGGACACCACTTCCATCAACAAACTGACCCAGTTTAGGGGGGGTACAGGAAATAGTCACAACTATACTGCAACACAAAAAAATTAGGCAGACACACCAGACAAAGGCTTATGTGTTAAAAAGGCTTGTTCCTGCCTTAGATTTGCTGTTAGTCAGTGCACTGAGCTCCAGCAAGCACCACTGTGAGCATTAACGTGTGCACTGCACAGAGCAGGGGAGATGCCATCTGCTAGAGAGCCTGGCTTCACTTTTTGTGGGTGATAAAGACAGTATTTAAAAAAATACAAAATTAATAACGTCTAGTAATTACAGTGGTGAGAGTGGTCAATGTGCAGAAAAATGAAGGTTAGTTTTATGAAAAGTACATAGAAAAATACAACTGTGAATTATAATTATTTTATTGTTTCCTCACTTCCAACAGTGAAGAAGCAGCGAAAGACGATCACATGGAAAAGCATGTCAGAAAAACTGTTCATAGAGTTATATAACTCCATAAACAGTTAGAAGAGGCTGAAGTCAAATATGTACTAAATAATGACAATACAATCAGTGAGAACTCATGAACAAGGGACCTCCAGGGTGAGGTTAGATCTGATTTGACCTGACTATGTAAGACTAGATTTTAGATTACATATTAAGACATGGAGCTATACTGTTTGATTTGGTTTTTTTTTCCAAAAAAAGGTCACATAATAAAAACATTGTTCTTCATTTAGCTTTTGAAATAACAAGCCCATGTAGTACAAATCATCATAAGCATCATTTACCTTGCAAACAGAACCTCTTCATAAAACAGTAATCATACCTCTGAAAGGGAGGAATGGCACCTAAATATCATTCTCCTAAAGGACAGATTTTTATCTTAGTTCCAGATCTGCAAAGTAAATTGCACTTCTCTTCCTTACAATTTTGTGGTTTACGGAAGGAAATGGTAATATTCAAACTCAATAGTGTCCTATGTACTTAACATGCTGCTCATGTTTTAAATATATGAAGATTCTTGAAAATACAGAACAATTTTATAACAGAATTAAATACTAATAACTGCATTTTGATCATACAAATCAATAGAAAAGATTGTTTCTGAACAAAGTGCTTCACTGCAAATTAATTTATTAACAAAAAATCTCTTAAACTCCCCTTTTCAAAGTCATAGAAAAAGAGGAATAAGGGAGAACCAAAGCATTTTTCTCCCTCATCTTTTTTCCTGAAATAATTTTTAAGTAATATATCAGGAAATACATAGAAAGATTTTTTTTTTATCTCCCATCACACACTGAGAGGTCTACTATTTACTAACTGTATTAAAGGCATTTAAAAAAATCATAGAATCTGCATCTAGAAGCATTATAGAAGCATAGAAATTCCATTTAGTTGTATTATGCTAGCTAATTTTACGTAAAAGCATCATTTATATTCTTCTGTACTCAGGCCCCCAAATTAATAGGATTCCTCTGTGTTCCGTGTGAAATCTTGGTGAGGGGAAGAAGGAACATCCACACAAGTAAAAAAGAAATAAGAATGAAAAAAAAAAAATGAAAAAAAAAAAAAAAAAGGAAAAAAAAAAGGAGAGAAAAAAGAAAAAAAAAAGGAAAAATGAAAAAAAATTTCAAAATAAAACAAAACAAAAAATTAGTAGAACAACCCAGCTCTAGATGGCAGCAAACCAATATTCACCCCTCCACATGCAGAGAGCACCAACTATTTCCAAAGAGACTGTCTGTTTTCAGAAGTTTTTCTAGGCTTGTCATTATTGTCACTGTTACCCAGGCTGGACCAAAGAGGACGTGCAAAGCCATTGGTCAGTAGTGATCTGTGCTTGATTCATTTCAAGAACTAATTCAACCAGCAGAATCAATTTATTTATTTTTTTTAGGCTTAATTGGATTATTTTTTTGTGTAGAGACTGAGTAATTCAATAGAATGATCCAGAAACACTGGCGACTAAAAATTTAAGAATTTTATATTTTTAAAGATTGAGCCCTTGTATAACAGCTGTGTTCATCTCCCTGAGTTAGTTATGACCTGCAAGTATGATGTTACTTTTGGAAAAAACATGGATCTTAAAAATCTCTATCTCCCTAATATGCAAGGTCACGAAGAAACCTATTACTTTTGAAACAAACAACTCCTCTCTCGTTCTCCTTGGTGGCAGTGGCAGTGCAGAAGTGCGAGGGAGCAGGACGGGGAGGATGGTGGCGGCTCAGGAGCTGAGGGCAGCTGTGAAGGGCAGGCTCTGTGGGGGCAGGTGACCCCCACCCGTCAGGGACCCCCAGAGGCAGCCCAGGAGTGGCCCTGACACCGGCCGTGCAGACGTGCCCTGGGAGCTGCTGGAGTTCTGCTCACAGGGGTGCAGCAGCCTGTGGGGACCAGAGGCCAGCACGGCGTGGGACGGGCCTCGGTGACAGCACCGCTGCCACACCACGGGACTTGCCCCTCCTCACACACGTGCTCAGCCACGTCCAGCCAGGGCTAAGAGACACTCCCCATAGGCTCAGTTATTTTGTTTTTCACACCTACCAATATGCCATTTCAAAGCTATTTATCTGAGAAGATACCTCTGAAGCCTGCGTCTCTGGTTAAAGGTTCTCCCGTGCCCTTCCATAGCTTTGCAAATCCAATCTTTAATCTGCTTTACAAAACACAGATGTTAACTTGTGCATTTAAAGGTGATCTTGATTTTCTGCACTTCACCAACAGAGCACATCTGCAATGCTGAAACAGTAAAGGGCAGCACCAGTGAGGAATCCTCAGTTCAGCTGACCATCAGATCAAGGAAAGCAAAAACACTCACTGAAGTCACAAGCTCACCGGCTAAACTCCTGTATCCACAGTGCTTCACAATTGCCTCATTTTTTTTAGACCTCATACTCTCACACTAGAAACCTTTTATTTCCCAACAGCAGCTGGCCCAGGCCTCTCAGGCTGGTCCTTTGCCTTGTGCTCAGTTTAATGACCCATGTTTCAGGAGAGCCTGGTAAGCACCACCACAGCTCAGTGTCATCTGCTACACATATCTGAATCATAAAGGAGAGCAATGGAGAGTTATAGGTTAAACAGGCTTAAGTATTACTGTCTTGCCTCTCCGTGAGTATTTAACAATCACATATCACTTATTTACAAAGCCTAGGTGTCCTCATGCATACTCTTCTGCTGGAAGTATGCTCCACTGGCAGCATTAGATAAGCTTTTCAAAGTTTAAAATAGAACCAGGTAAGAAAAAGGCAGCTACTCAACTAGGAAACTGGGTAGAAACACAAGCAAAGTTATCAACTTCAGGAAGTAAAAAACCCAAAAAAACAACAAACATTCTCAAAGATGGAAATTCAAACATTTTCTTATTTGCACCAGAACCAGCATAGGATGCTACAAGGAATTAGACCAAGAATTTCAGAGAGGTTAAAATACCCAAAAAAGTATCACAGTTAGTCACAATAGTTCAGAATTATCACTGCAAGGAGTCATCATCCGAGGCACAGTGGCAATTCACATTATGTATTTTGAGATGTCTTCTAAGCAACAGTCATGTGGAATTTATGTTTCCAGTTACCTCCTGCCCAGCCTCAGCCTTCCACAGTAGCTGCTCAGGATGAAACAAGTTGAAACTGAAAATACCAAAACATCTATAAGCAGCAGGGCTGCTATGACCTCGCGAAAGGTGTGACAAGGTAAGAGGTATTTTTGCAGTAACAGGAATTAAGAACCCTTTGTATACATTTTTGCAAGTAACAACCATCACTGAGTGCTCTGTTCTCAGAAGGTTCACAAACATGAGATATTTCTTCCCAGAGTTGTCTCCCAGCACGCCAAGTCAGAAATAGTATTTTAACATTTTTAAATACCAAAAGCCCTAGAGTTATTCCTATAAACACAAAAATATTCTATTTCTTTTGCAACAATTTGGTCATCTCCAAGAAAGGCAGAAATGACCCAAATAGATGTGTCACATTTTTTAAAGTAAAAAGAAACAGAAGTATCCTCAACTTCATTACTAATTTTTTGAATCCTTTTCTGCTACATAGGAGATTGCTTTCAAGCAGACACTATGGAAAGTCCAGAGGACATCCCAGACAGCAATGGATAGGAAAGTGAAGGCAACTGACACTCGTCTCCTGATTTATAGTGAGACTGGCTACAGCAGAGGAAAAGAGATGCTGGAACAGGCTAAACCACTACTGCACAGAGAGGGACACGGGCAGAATAAAAAAGAAAATGGAAAGTAGAACTCTGAAACAAATTGTTACATTTAACAATTACATCTTTGTGGGTCTGGGAGTTTTTTATACCAAGAAAGTTGTTACTTCATTGTGGAAACTTGAATGAAGCTGTACACTCAGTTATTTCTCTGAAGCAGGGTTCTGCATGCAGCTGGTTTTCTGCTACAGAACTCTTTTTTGTTATTAAAAGGAGCACGTTTGACGTTTCAGTAACATAAATGTGTCAGTCTGGAAATGCCAGTGGCTCACTGTGCATGTCCTTCCTGTCCACTTCAAGGATGTTTTCACCATGGGTTTACAGATGCGGTTTTAGGAAAAATGGGGTCGAGTAGTTAATAATCTTACCTTCTGATTTTCAGCTGTCTTCCAAAATTGTCTAAGCCTTGATAAGCACTCAGAGACTTCCCTTCTTTTGGGGGACTACAGAAAATGGCAGCCTTTCAGTACTTAGAGGGGCCTGTCAGAAAGCTGGGGTGGTCAGGCTTTTTAGCAGGGCCTGTTGTGACAGGACAAGCTCTGATGTTTTTAAATTAAAAGAGGGGAGATTTAAACTAGATACAAGGAAGACATTTTTTACACTGAGGATGGTGAGACCCTGGCCCAGGTTGCCCAGAGAGGTGGTCAATGCCCCATCCCTGGTCAGGCTGGACTGGGCTCTGAGCAACCTGCTCTAGTTGCAGATGTCCCTGCTCCCTGCAGGGGAGTTGGACTGGATGACCTCTAGAGGTCCCTTCAAACCCAAACCAGTCTGTGATTCCCCAAAACCAGCTGAAAGTGAACACAGTGCACAAGGCTGTAACGTCTGCGTAAAGCAGAATACCAGTGAAGTTTTCCAGCAAGGAGAGATGCTGCCTCACTCACTTTTTGCCTCTAACACCCCCACAATGACCACACCAAGCAGGCTGGGCAGGAGAGTGGTCCTATCAGATCTTCTCTATCTCAGCTGCCTCCTCCATGCCTCTGGGAGCACTAACTGCACGTCAAGTCTGTTACAGCTGGCTATTGCTTAGAAGAAAGTTTGGATACTTTCTTCTAAATCTTTAATCCCATTTTCATTTTAATTCTGTCAGAGAAAGCAGAACAAGAGTGGATTGTGTTGCTGTTCAGAAACACAGCTGCAGAAAGACAATCACAGAAGAGATAGAAAGAATACGAAAAAAAATCCATGCCAGCTTAAAAAGCAAAGTGGTTTCATAGGAGTCCCAGGGCAAAAGATGAGGATGTAGAATCTAACAGAGACTCAAATTCCTCCAAATGCTGGGGATGGTCAGAAATGTTTTGAACCTAGCCCCTGAATGAACAAAACACCTTCCATCTAATATTTTTGAAAGATAATAGAGGCTACAGAATATATTGCAAAATTATATTTAAAACCTTACCATCAAATGATTTAACTTTGCTATCTTGCCTACTTTCTATATAGAAAACTATATAGTTTTCTCACATATAGTTTTCACATCTTGAACTAACTCTACAGACTGTATCACTTTCCTCTGCACATCCAACTCCCACTGAGTTACCACGGCCCCCTCACAATGCACTCAGTGCAATACTGGCTGGGGGTTTTGTTTGTTTGTTTCCCCTCACAGTAACCTTCTGCTCCATACAAATAGAATTGGCCTAAAGAAATCATCCTGAAACATATCTGTAAACATGCTGCTAGGAACTGGCAGCTGTAGCCACATTCTGAAGAATGTAATTTTCCTCATAGCAAAAAAAAAGGGAAGCAGCAGGAAACTCAAGCTAAGTCTTGTAGAATTTAGCTTCCAGCAAACAATTTGAAGATGTAGCCCCAAAAGTCTATTTATTTTCTGGGTTTTGTACAATTTCCTATACACTCCGTGCTCTTTCATTTCTCTCCTTCCCCCTCTTCTTCCCAATAGTTTGCAGTCTCCTGCAAAGGGAACCAACTCATTCCTCAGCCTCCCAGAGCTACTGCATTTACTCTCCATATTCCTTTGCTAATTTCTAAAACTCCTGTTCCTTCAAAGCTGCAGTCTCCAAATTTTCTCTTTTCAAACAAAGAACTGATTTCTGCCCCACAAAGCCTCCTCAGGAGGTCAGTTAAACACTCACCCTGCCCATAAGTCACCCCTGCTCAACATTCCATTTCTGTTCTCTGGATCAGATCCTGCAGCACCTCTCTGTACCAAGAGGAAGTGAAGCAGCATCTGCTACTTGAGAAGCAGCAGTAAAGGTTAGAAGAGCTGCCGGCTGCTTCTCTCCCAGGAAGATACTTGGAAGGAACTGATACTTGTGTATCAGTTATCTGGAAGGGGCTTTGAAACCCTAGAACATTCCTGGATGAACAGATTGCTGGCAATGATCAGGAGAAAATAAAACCACAAAACAAACAAGCCCTACACATTGCTACACATTCATCAGTTAAAATAAGGTTGAACGTATTTTTGATGTAACTAGGTATAGGTGTGCACAGACACACACATGCTTAGGAAGGGTTTAACCACTCCCAGCATCCTGCACACAACATTCACCTTCCCAAGGTTTGCCCAGCATGGGTCCCAGCACGTTGACACAGCACTGGCTGTGTGAGATGCAGGTCCTCCAAGGGGAGGTTTTGCAGGAGCTCAGCACTAACCTCCCTGCATTTCCAGTTAAATCAACAGGAAAACCTAACTCGATTTTTTGATGGAAAAATGAGCATCTTTGAAGTTACAGCCCTGATGTAGATTTATTTAGGCAGTGAAATGCCACTTTTGACATCCAAGTGCTCAGAGAGTCCGGATTAATGTAGAAGTTTTTTTGCAATTCTTCCATTATTACAAAATTTAGAGCAAGCCTGTTTGAAGGCTAATGCACAGACTTCCTCTGAACATGTCAATTTGTATTTCAGTATTTACAGAATGCAAAAACTTAGAGGACAGAAAGCCAACACAGATAAGCAGCCTTAGTTAAGGTCTTAAGGACTTAATACATTCAAGAAAAATCATGGAAACAAACCATTAAGAGGAAAAAAAAAACAAACCAAACCACTTAAGTAGGCCTAATACCATACATTACTGCAAGAAACTCAGCAGACTGGAACAGCTTTTGTACTTACCTCTGGAGTGTTTTTCTTGAACTCGCGACTTTGCTCGATAAGTTTTTTCCTGGACTGCTCACTTTCATCTTGCCGGTTAGCCAATATTGTTGCTGTGGCATCAAGCTCTCTCTGTCAAGAAAAACAAAACAAAACAGAAGGAACTGTAGTCAGAGCTCTGCTTCTCACAGAAATGAAAATAAAACCTTGTACATACGTCGTGTCATTTGAAACAGAGACAGCTGGACCACAGAGCAGCAGAGAACAAAGCACCACGCTTCCAGAAACTGCACCTCCTGATAACATCAGCTGAAGAGCTACAACCTTTTTGACTCCATCCTGCAACCAAAATATCACCTTTTTCTCAAAAGCATTCATGGCTTTACCACAACATGACACAGAACAGCAGCAGTGGCCTGCAATACACACCACCTAACAAGTTCCAAAATCCAGTGAAGATTACAGGTCTCGGACATGTCCAAGCTGGGTTTATTTCCACCTGCCTGCTTCTTCAGGGTACTGAATTTTCCCTTTTTGAGTTAATTTTTTTTTAATACAATAACTTAAATATTGGTCAACCTTATTCTTCATCCTAGACTGGTCATGCTTCAGTCACTCTTAAGTTCCAATGACACATTCCCACTATACTCTATAATTCTTAAAATAATAAGTATAATTCTATACTCTCACTGCAATGCTCATTTTCCATTTAAGTCTTCCCTTATTCGAATACAAAATTATCTTTTCCTACTGTTGGAATCTATTGCTGTAAAATTATTAGCAGGTGTCTCTGTTTCCTCCCCAAAACATATCTTATTTTAATCACCTGGTGAATGTCAGATTATCTACCCACAGCTTCTACTAAGCTGAAGTACAGGCTCTGCCTACAGACTGTTGCCCAGCTTTGTCCAGGTGTATTATCCTGAGCCCAGTTTCTTCACTCAGTGCTGTGCTTCCAAATGTTACCATGATAAACTGGATGGGTCACTTAGCAGCACAAACCAACGCCACCCTGTCTTCCATGCCAGTTTACTCCTTTTCTACAGTATTTCCATGTAACATGAAAAAGTTAAAACACTAAACCATCCACTCAGCCTTATACGTCGTTCTCCAAGTCATTTGGAATTATAACTAAGAATTTGTAAAAGGAATTTGGCACTGTTTCCTCCCTTTGTTAATTCCAAAGTTGAAAAACCTGGCTATGATAAAGAAGTTCATGAAAAGTGGGACCAACATGCTAGAGCAAGACACAATGCAGGTCTCCTCTGCAGCTGTCTTCATCACACCACTCTGCCAACATGCAAACCCCCTGTGTTCTCCACCAGAAATCCTGTCACGCCACCAGCATTTGTTCATAACCCAACAACCTGTAGCAGAGCAGCCAAAAAACCCAATCTGACCTTCTGTCAGATCCAATTCCAGATCCCCAGTAGCTGGTCAAGTCACTGACCACGTCATCACTTGACACCACCACAGAGTAAACCCACAGTAAAAGCAAAGTAGCTCTGGTTCCTAATAGCTGGTTGGCTCAAAACTCTACTATGTGTTGGGTCACATACACTCCCCAGTGAACTGGGCACCCAGTAGGGGGAAACAGAATGGGAAAACAGAAGATTGGCCTCCTCCTATTTTTGCAGGGGTGTTAGAAACAGCAACAGACAGCAGGTACAAATGGGACATCTGCTAAAATCTCTGGTTTGGCAAGTTTAAAAGAACACACAGGACTAGCAGATAGGTATTAGTTTCTAGATACTCTATGAAAAAGGCTAATTCCAAATTCTTAGTTACATTTTTGAATGTGTACATCCAGTGACTTTGAACGACTGGACAGATGCACATGTGTTTTACATAACTCCACAGTTTGGCCTCTAGAGGGAAAAAAAACTCCCCTTTGCAGCTTCCAACTCAGAAGAATCAATACTTCCCCTCTGTCTCCTTTGCGTTTATTTCCACAAAACTAATTTTTTTAATTATTATTAAATATATGGACCATAGTTATCTTAATCCTTGGAAATAAGCTAAATATGACAAAGGGATTTGAAGCTAGGCAGCATGCTGAAGCCAGTGACCTAAATATTGCCACTGTAATGCTTTTAAAAAAAACAACCTCTATTTCTGACTTTGAGGAAGAAAACACAGCAATATGTCCACCAGATCTTGGTTTGGACTTCTGTAACATATGTGAAATCTATTGCAGAAAAGTGGGAAATACTTAACAGTTGGATAAACCACATTTGAAATTCATCCCAGCTAAGTTTATGCAAGAAAAAAGAGCAACAGAAACCAATGTGGTTAAGCAGTACTATAAAGAGCAATATAACGGCTAAGCAGAAGGCTTTTAAAAAATATAAACAATCTGGTACGGCCAGCAACTTGGAAAACTATATTTAAAAAGGAAGCACACATTTAATGCGAAGCAAAGCAAACACAAATCATGAAGCAAGGGAGTTTCAGTAGACCAAAGACCCAAATGTTCTGTTTTACAACATGGATTGTGAACAAGCAATGATACATATGGAAAGGCAGGCTTTAAAAGACCTATGCTTCCATGTTTAGAGACAAGAAGAATGGATTAAAAAATTAAAACTCTTTCATATTTTGTGCAAATATCAAGAGGAGAGTCAGGTGGCAAGTGAAGAACAACCTTCTTGCCCTTGCTGCTTGATCAGTGCCTGTGCCATGATGTGCTTACTACAGGCACCTTCCCATTACTTCCAGAACTCCTTCTGGGACAGGCTTGATAATTTCTCACCATAAAACATTTCCTTGTGTGACATCTCAGATAGAGACACTGCCCAGTTTCTCCCTGGCCAGCATGCAACCACCCTGAACTGCTTGAGGCTGGGGGCTGCAGCCCATGAGCTCAAGACCTTGCCCAGCATTTATGAACAGGTCCAGGAAGAGGCAGCTCCAGCTGAGGAACAGCAGATACCTAGCTCCATATACAAGATCTGAGACAGAACAAGATACTAAATGTTCAACATATGTCATGGTTAATAAGACCCAAATGGAAACTACTTGAAAAATTGCTATTTTTTTCTTCCTTAGTTGATCTCAACTCTGTACAATTCAAGTTTTATTTAAACCTAATAATAGATACAGGATCTTAACCCACCAGCACTGACGGCAAATTTTTTACACTTTTGTGACAATCTCATGAGATACACCAAGTTTTGTAAAGATTCAATGTGGCCAATTAATTATTTCTGCAAGCACATACTAAGAAGAGCACAGTACTGAGATTTCAAACCTGAGTACCGTGTAACACTCAAAGGTACACACGATTCCCAGGCCTTGCAACACTCTCTAAGTGGATATTAAGTAAAAGGAGATGCAATATTGTACAGAGAGAAGTGTACCGGAGAGTCCTTAAGGGTGTCACAAAAATAGGAGATCATGTCTCAGTATAATTTTCCACACCTCTGAAATCAAAAAGTTTCCAATGAAAAGCAAACAGATACCAGGGCTCAGAGGTGTTGCAGTGGTGACCTGAATACAGAAAGGATGCAAAGCCTGGAAGCTTTGGTTCCACTGGTTCACCATTGGCTAATGAGAGGCACCACTCAATGGCCCCTGTAAAAAGCAAGTCCCTACTTGGAGCACATTTTGAGAGCTAACGAGCACGACCATTACCTCTCCCCCTGCCCCAAAGTCCCATCGATTTAAGACAGATGCAGTTGACACTGCTTAAGCCATAGATAACTGAAGAACTTTCTCCAGGGTTTCTACTGTTATCTCACGTCAACGAATTTATTGGGGTTGGGGGGAGGCAGTGGGAAGAGAGGAGACAAGAAAGTCTTATGCTCTTAAGTGCAGGAGTCATTGAAAGCAATCCTCAGAAAACAAACATTAAAGATTCTTCCGTGCAGTATTGTGCTGGTTTTGGCTGGGGCAGAGTTAACTTTCCTCATAGTAGCTGGTACAGGGCTGTGTTGGGATTTGTGCTGGAAGCAGTGTTGATAACATAGACGTTTTCTTTATCCTGAGCAGTTATTGCCTACACAGTGTCAAGGCCTTTTCTGCTCCTCACCCCACCACAGCAGCGAGCAGGCTGGGGGTGCAGAAGGAGTTGGGAGGACACAGCTGGGACAGCTGACCACAGCTGAACAAGGGATATGCCAGAATGGTCTGGCATCACGTTCAGCACAGAAAGCTGGGGGAAGGAGGAGGAAGGGGAGGGATGTTCGGAGTGATGGCATTTGTCTTCCCAAGTCACCGTTATGGGTGATGGAGCCCAGATGTCCTGGGGATGGCTGAACACCTGCCTGCCATGGGAAGAGCTGAAGGAATTCTTGTTTTGCTTTGATTGTGCATGTGGCTTTTGCTTTACCTATTAAACTGTCATTACCTCAACCCACAAGCTTTCTAAACTCTAATCTTCCTATTGATTCTCTCCCCCATCCCACAAATGAGAAGTGAGCCAGTGGCTGAGTGGGGCAGAGCTGCCAGCTGGACTTAAACCACAACAAGTCTAAAAACAAAAGTTGTAAAACTAGCAGGGTCAACCTGCTATCCACTGTAACAAGAATCAACTTGAAGCGAATTTGGTTTCCTTCACTGGAGGTATTTTCAGCCTCTTTTAGGCTTTCCTGGAGCCACCCCTGTTTGTTCTACTTCTGTCACCCCTGTGCCACAGACCACAACGGCAGGGCTGTGCCTGGAGCCACAGCAGGAAAGCAACCCTGCTAACAACATACTCACCTCTCTCCTCCTTGACTTTTGTTGGATGGAGTAAGCTCCCTGTTCAGGTGTTGTACCGTTACAAAAGGAGGTGGGAAAACACAGCTGGAACAAGAAGGGCTGGCAGAATCCTCCTTTTCGGCACCAACCTGCAATTAGGTTGACCCTGAGGAATTACAAAAGTCCAGCCCCACTGCAGACAGGCTTCAAGGTTGTTTTCTTCTACAACTGACATGTCTTTTCCCACAAGATGCATACCTTGATAATCACCTAGCCAGCAGGTCTGCACCACTGACAACTCACCAGTTTAGCACACTGAAGTCCTCCTACCCTCTTCAAAACACGATGCTACAAACCAGCCCTTCTGCTGCTTGAGCCCTGCAAGCAGCTGGCTGGCACCTCTCAAAGCTGGGTCTCATGGGCTTCTCCAAAAACTACTCACTTGGAGAAGTGATTCTAGAAGGAAACTGGGCTTTCTTAAATATTTATGAAGCCATCCAAAAGGTGGAAGAAAATGCAACTCTGAGAGCAGAGAGAATCCCCTAGTACCAAGGCTGCTTACTCCAGCCCTGCTCTGCTTAGGTGAGTGGAACTGGACTGAAAAGAATAATTTCTGTGCAAACTGAAGCTGAGGCAAGCCGAGCAGGCACCGCTTTACGGACACTGCAGAAGGAACAGGACAAGCAGGATGGACACACAGGAAACGTGCATTAGGGAGCACGACGATGGGAAGGGGACGTGGCTATTGGCTCCATCACCAGGAGGGAAGGAGGAGAGACTGCACAGGGCCCTGTCCCCTCCCCCAGCAGGGGACCAGCCCCACCCAGGGCTGCCCAAGGACAGACACTCACCATGGTTCCCCACAGCTGTTTCCTTTCCCTTCCCTTCAGAGCAGGGGGGATGGAATAAACACAAACCAGTGTTCTGCTGTGTTCTGGCTGACTCCGTTCGTACGTCCAGCTCTCACTGAAACTCTCCTCTGCCCTAACCCTCACTGCGGCTGGACATGCACCTCAGACACCCGTTTTTAACAGCTATGGCCACTGCCTGACACAGGTGCTTTAGGACCCAAGAAACCAACATGCTTAAGCATCCCAATCCCCCCCAACCTGCTCTAACACCATCTACTCTAACGAGCATCCAGGCTCTACTTACAACCAGCATTCCTACGCTTCACGTGGAAAAAGTTATAAAAAGCTGTAAGAATCATCTGCAAGGACTGCAATACAACTGTACCCCAAAATTTTGTTATTCTTCCATTTTAAAATGTTTAATCCCTGCTGTATTTACCACAAAGCTCTTCACTGGAGCAAGAAACATATCACAACTTTAAGCCAGACTCTAGTCTGGATGCAGTGCCTAGGCCACGCCTTCAAAAGTCTTTTAAGCATGGCTGCAGATGTTAACAGCACATCTGTACCAAAACCTTGGGGTTTATTACAAGGATAGACACAAATCATAACTACACGTAGATTAGGAATTTTCTTCCAGTAAATGCAGTAGTAGCCATTTCCCCTGAGTTCCTATTTCTGTGTATTTAAGGTATTTCCATTTATCATCATTTCAATCAGTTTCCCAGTCTATGTGGTAATCTGCTACCGAAAGGAGTCTGCAGTAGTCTCGTTTTTGTTTTCATCCTCTCTCAGGACTGCACTTGTCAGACCTATCAAAGCTCTCAGTGTACCTTTTTGCCCTTTTTAATTTCCTATTAAAAGGAAAATTTCTCAGTGCAACAATGCCACCAATGTGGAAGTGCCTGGCACAACTCTGCATACACACCACTGACCTGTCACGGGGAAATTCTCACGGAATCACTGTGGTTGGAAAGGACCTTT
>NW_008609727.1:0-5008 GCF_000691845.1 Merops nubicus
CCGGGGGAGGCGCAGGGGGCTGCCCAGGGCCGCTGGAGCTGAGAACGAGAGAAAATAGGGGATTTTTGGGGGGGGAAAGCAAATGTGAAAAACTGTTAGGTGCTACGAAATGATCCTTGAGGGAGATCCTTGAGGGCTTGATGTGTGAAGGGACGTTGGTGGTGTGGAGTGAGATTGATCCTGTGAAGGGACGTTGATCCTGTGAAGGGACGTTGATCGTGTGAGGGGCTGTTGATCATGTGAAGGCACGCTGATCATGCCAGCACTTAAACGGCTGTTGTCCAAGCATCCAAAAGCAGCTGCCTGGGCTCAGCCTGCTGCACACAGCTATCCCTGGGATCCATTAACTTAAAACCTTCTAAAACCACTTCTCCGGAGAAGCATATGTTTGTGTGGGGGGTTGTTTTGGGTTCTGTTTTAGACGAGATCTTATCGTGATATCAGTTACATGCAAACCTAAAGATTTTTCCTTCACCCTGCCCTGTGTCCTAGCTCCGTGCTGAGGGCTTGTTTCATGCCAACACGAAGCTTTTAAGGGGGGAGTCCCTGTTCAAACATAAGAACTGTGCTAGGTCAGTGTTAGGTTAATAGTTGGACTCATGATCTTAAAGATGTTTTCCAGCCAAAAGGATTCTATGATTGTAAGAAGGATGTGTCTCATTTACAGGCAGTGGCCCCTGTGCTGATGCTGTCGCACGCTGTACCAAATAAGTGGATTTGGAGGAGAAAATACAAACCACCTAAACAAACATCTTAATCGAGGGTCAGTATCAGTGCAAGAGCTGTTTCTGCAGGCTGGCTCATTAGAGCTGGCTAATATCCCCAAAGCCCAGTCCGAGCAGGGGAAGCAGTGCTTTGATGCTGGTGTGGGAACCAGAGGCAGCTCTATGATTTTTAAAGTGCCTTTCATCTCCCTCTGTTGTAGGAACATTCTCATAAACCAGCTTGTCAAATATGATTTCCCTATGCAGGCATGAACTGTGGAGAGAGCTCTGGTCCTCCCTCGATGTTTCCCCCAACAGGTGTAATCTGTGGAAACTTGATTTTAATTAGCCAGATTGGCTTTTTAAAAATACATGTGCATTCTATAAATAACATCAACAGCTTACATCTATATCTATATATTTATGTTACTCATCCAACCCTCTTCTTATACACAGATACATGTAAATACACAATGCAAATGCTAATAATGGGGTCTCACCTTTGTTGTTCCCCTGATAAGTATGTGATTATACAGAATTGTCACATTAAGACATTCCATCCCTTTTTATCTTGAAGCTTTCTAGCTGATCTGCTGTACTCTGCAAACGCAGCCAGCTCTGAACTTGAGAGTGACCCATTCCCTCTTGCTGCTGGGAAGAGGACGGCGTTGTGTCCTTCTCTCCTGCTTCATCAGCTTATTTAGGGTACAACACAAACGACACCGACCTTTTCCCATTAAATTCTGGTCATTTATTCAGCCTTCAGGTGGCAGGCAACCACAAACACAGCCCTGCCTCAGGAGCTCATTGTTTAAAAGGATCGTTCTCTGAGTTTACAAACAGGGAAGGTGGCTAAAGGAGAGTTTCTCTTAGGAGGATCAGCATTCTGGATCAGATTTGCCAACTCGGACAAGCTGAGCTTTATTTATCATGGGATCATTTCGGTTGGAAAAGACCTTTAAGATCATCAAGTTCAAACGCTGTTTACTATTCAGATGCTGTGATTATTCGAACTACCCCAGCCACGCTGACCTGTGTTTGAGTCGAGAAAGGCTACACCTTAGATAAATTTGGCTCATTCTGAGCATTCTTAAGGGGGTGATTTGAGCTGCAGCAATTCGGCGGCCAGGGTTCAAGCAGCTGTTAGCAACTTTCTGAGCAAACACAAGTAGCCTGGAGGTGAAAGCAATACAGAGTAGCGATTTGTAAACGTCCCATCTAATTGAGCAGGAATAATGAAAACAAAGAATAAAAAAGAAAAAAAAAACCAAGCCCTCCAGCATGTAAACAAATAGTTCAGCTGCACCGATTCCTCACGGCACCAACACCCCCGAATAGCTGGGTGCTAATCTTGCGCAAAGGCTTCTGAACCCTTCCCTTGGCATGGGATATCAGTTTAGTGCTTCTCTGCCTTTTTCACCCCGAATGCTGAAACAACTCTCCTTGCCATGACCCCTTCACTCCTCACCATCTTCTGTTGACACGAGAGCTTGAAATTCATCTCCCAGCATCTTTAGGAACAGGAGGTAAAGCCAAGCTGGTGGTTGGACAACAGGGGTTGGTTGGAGGGGACTGGGGGAAGGCAAATCCTCCTGGGAAAGCCCGAAGTGAGGAAGGAGGGATTGAAACTGGGGCCCTTCCTCTCACTTGTCGTTTAACTTTGCCTCAGTCCCAGCTGGGGGGTCTGTGACCCCACGACCATCTCAGGTACCCACTCAGGAAAGCAGGAACAAGAGACTGGCAGGAGTTTGTGGGTCACCAGACCCCTTCATAAATGTAAGAGTCATTTGGGGCTAAATGCCTGAAAACCAAACTGGATATCCTTACTGCTTAGAAAACCTTTTCTGACTTCTAGTTTGAATTACCTTGTGGCCAATTTATTAGTATCTATCCACGTGCCAATACAGACCACTTTGTTTTGCCTCTTTCCGTGGTATTTAGCCCCCAATTTCCTTGCTCTGACCCATCCTCAGGGGGAATTATGTGCTCTGCAGCCCCTCATTTCTCCACTGAGCCACTAGTTGCCTTTTGCAATGTCCCATTGTTTTGCACATCCTCATAACCCTTCTTAAAAAGAAAATCCATTCCAGGAGACAGTGGCACATCTCCCTGAGCTCTGGAGGAGCTGCCTTTGCTGCTGGGTGGCACACAATGCTGCAGCACCAGCTTCTGACCCACTGTACAGCAAATGCCTGGTGGCCCCAAATCCATCTGGGGCTGGATCCTGAACATGTGCAGACACATACCCACTCCCTCTGGGCCGAGGAGTGGAAAATACCAGCATTCCAGGAGTTACCAGGCTTATCTGATTTGGGAGGAGGTCCACGGCTGGGCTATTTATAACCAGCAATTTGGGGACTTTGCAGCTGCATTCGGACTACAGAGTCCCTGCGGGGAAGAGAAAGAATTGCTTTAAATTACCTTAATTTTTTTTGAGTGCAGAAAGGACAGCAAACGTTTCTGTGCAGTGTTGGTGCCCAGAGTGGCATCAGTGAGACCTTCCCTTGGGTGCTCCTGCCCCTTGGCACTGCTGCTGGGTGGCTTCTCTGTTCTGATCTGTGCAAGCCACCACCTCTGAGAGCCCAGGCAGATGCTCGGTGCTGTGTGGGAAGTAGGAAGCACTAAAGAGAACTCTTCACACCACTCCTGGAGGGCTCTTTCCACAGGCACTATGGAATTAAAAGCACGTGGCCATTTTTCACCCTTGGCTGTATTATCAGCCAGGGAATGCTCCTAAAAACTGATCAGAAAGCAAAGCATTAAGGTGACAGAATACAGCACTTTGAACACACTTCAGCAACTGATTTTTAAACCAACTCTTCCATCTTTCCCCTTTCAGATCCTGACTGAGTGGCAGGGGGCTGAGAGGACAGCAGAGCACCCACAGCACAGGCAGAGGGCTACGTGGGCAGAGCCCCTCCTGCCTTGCTCAAACCAGGTGGCAAGCTGGTGAGAGTTTTGCACAAGTTGAGGAGGTTTCATGCTCCAAAGCCCTCTCAGAGCTTTAAACACAGAGCACAAGAAGTTTGGGAAGTGCTGGTACTTTGTGCCGAGTGACTGCCCTGCAGCACTGGAAGGCTGTGAGCTACCAAGCCCAGATTTCAATCAATCTATCTGTAACAAACACACATTTTTTCCAGTGTTAGTAAACTCCAGATAGCAGAGATTTCAACCAATCCATAACAAAAACACTAAATTCCAGTTTTAGTAAAATCTAGATGCCCAGCAGCATCATTTATTGCAAATCCGTTAACCAAAAAAAATACATCATTTTTGCAAACTACAACTTTGCAGGTAGATAACTTTATTACAGAAGATATCTTTTCTTAAACTACCCTCTAGTTTATAAAACATAGGAAGATTCAACACCACGGGATGTTTTTATCACTCATATTAGGCATGTCACAAGAACAACGATCTGAAATGTTAACTAAGATGAGTGCTCGGCAAGGCGCTGTGCCTGGAGAAATATCCATTTTATTTGGTGTTCTAATAAAAAGGAACAAGGAAAAGGAACCCTTTTCTCAGTTTTTTCCTGATGAACTGCTCACTATTTGCCTGTCCCATCCACGTATCTAGTCTTGGGGTGTCTGCTCACCTTTGCACCCGAGTGAGTGATATTCCAACACCTCTATAAGGTGATATATTTCTGATATATTTAAGACTTGCTCAGATTTTTGAAACAAAATCCACCTTTTTCTTTAAAAAAAAAACAAAAAAACCCAAAACATATTTACAAACATTAAATCTGCCACAGGCTTATACTCTATTTTACATGATACACAAGAAGAGTGCACACCAATATAAAAAAAGATGCATCACTCCAGACTACCAAGAACAAAATGTCAACGTTTCAGGGCACAGGCTGGGCTGTGCAGCCCCCCACCCTCCTGCTCAGCCAGCCCAGCAGCCCCCCGACACTGAGCACCCAGTGAGAGGAGCTGGAGCTGGGGTGCTGGGGGCAGCATTTGTCACCTCACTCGGGGTGTCTGCATTAATAGACACGCCTCCTCTCCAACCAGGCAGGCCATCCTTAAAATAAGGATGTGGTTTACAAGTTTATATTGGCATTTATTTCTTAAACAGTTACTCAAATGCAAACACGATAAACAAAAAGAAACAGTAAAGATAGTCAAAGTAAAATTAAGTCTCCTTGGCTGTATCAACTCCACCGTTGTGGGTTTGGTATATACTCCAGAGTTATGAACTTGATTCTCTTAAAAGTTTGGCAAATACACTTCTTTTGTGGGGACAGTATTTGTGTTTTCCTGGTTTTCCTTTATTTTTTATATTTTTTTAGCTTA
>NW_008609728.1:0-6603 GCF_000691845.1 Merops nubicus
GCAGCCCTGCCAGCCGGGGCACCTGCGGTTTGGCCTCGCAAAATCGGCGCCGGGGGGTGGGGAAATTGCACCTGGGAGCTGGGAAAGTTACGGGGCTCGATTAATCTGTGCACTTATTAAGGCAGGGATGAGGCTGATCTTTTTCTGGGCGCTTGGGTGCGTGCCTTGGAGAGGGAGAGAGGACTTGGCTGGGCAGCGTTCCACCCCAGGGTGAGATTTCTGTGTCACTAACACCGACAAGGCAGCTTCGTGGGGTTTACGTGTTTTATTTAAATTAAACAAACAAACAAACAAACAACATCCCTGTCATAAACTTCATGGCCCCAAGCAGAACTGGGTACAAAAGGAGAAGGCGCTGCTGCGGAAGTGGGGGTTCTGCTCAGGAACAAGAGCCCTGAGCCCAGAGATGAGATCTGGCCTGGGGAGCAGCTTTTTCACCTAGAAATCCCCCTGCAAACCATCAGCACCAACGCACTCCTGTTGGGGCTCTGCTGCATTTGCATGCCCGAGGCTGCTGAGCTGCAGCCCTCAGCTGAGGCTTTGGGGTTCAGCTTTGTGGGGTCCTGACGACCGGGGCTTTTCTTGGCTGGGGGAGGATTGCTCTGGAGGAGAGTTTCCATCCACTGGCAATTTTATTTTGATTTATTGGCAGAAATGCTCCCTTGGGTTTAACGTGGGATATTCCCTGCTAGCCAGCAGCTCCCTCTCGCTATGATTAACCGACACGTCGTGCTGGGTTTGAAATGTCATCTGGTGATTCATTTGTGTAGGAGATAGAAAAGATGATGGTGTTCATGCCATGGGTGCTGTGCCCCACGCTGGGTTAACGCTGTTCTGTCTGAGCCAGGGCACTGCAGATCTTCAGCTGCCCTCCCAGACCAGCCTGGTCACATTCATACCCAGGGTCTCTCCCTCGCAGGGGGGTGGGGGCTGCTCCAGCCCCTTTTTGCCTCGCCCGGATGCGGCCGGGTGTGGGCGATGGACCTCATGGCTGCTGGAGAAGATGGAGCCTTTCAGGGGTTGGTGTTATGGGGAGGAAATGGTTCCTGTGCATAAAAAAAGCCACCGAGCACACACGAAATTTGCTGCTCAAGCAAACGCTGTTGCATAATGGGGCTGTGTGTGGAGGTGGATCCTCGCCTGTCTCTGGCTGGAGGTGGAAACCAGCCTCAGGCGTTGGTGGAAGGAGGTTTTGGGGGGTTCATGGCATGGTGGGGAGCTGTTGGTGTTGAAGGTCTGGCAGGAGCATGAGGCTGGACCTCAGCTCTGGATGGACCTGGTCTCCCTTGGCAGGGAGGAGGAGGAGGTGGTGGTCTGGTGAGGCTGGGCTGGATGGTGAGTGGAGGGTGGCAATAAGAGCCTGGGCCTGGGCAGCAGCCAGCACAGCAGAGGCAGAGGGGACAGGCACAACCCCATGGTGGGCATCTCCCTTGGGCTTTGCTTCACTCCCTGTCACCCCTTTTTTAACTTGGCATCTTCTCTTGAGTGATGTTATTGAACGTGGAACGTTTCCACCACTGCAAGGGCTGCGTGTGCCAGCAGCATTGCTTTCCACCACCGAGTACAGAACCTGCTCCTGCCACAGGCAGAAAGCCTCAGCTAGGACCCAAAAGTGAGTTAACCTGCTGGGTGTGTTTGGGAACAGCAAGGTTTGTCCAGCCTTAGATGCCCAGGAATGATTCCCAAGCCCAGGAGGCACAGGGTGGTCAGTGCTGGCAGCTGCCAGCCTGTGGGCATGCCCTGCACTGGGCAGGGATAAGTTAAATATGGATAACTTAGGGATCAAAGACCTCAGGACCAATCTCTGTAGAGGACATGTGGCTGGGAGGGGATATACAGGCCTCCTGCCACTTAAAAAAATAGAGTGGAATTTGATCACTATGATTTTTCTGATTGAAATCACTGTGTTAGTCTGAAGAGGCTCTTTCTAGGAATTTTGTGATTCCTCTTTACTTTCAGAACCCTCAGGACAATCACTCTTCATTAGCAAAGAACCCTTTTAGGTCTCCGATGTCACCTCATCCCTGGTGAGCTATTTGGTGGCATTTTTGTGACTCTCCAGCTGAGTGGCTTCAGGGGCTTCTACCTGAGGTGTGATTGCTTAAAACTCTGCAGAATTGCTCTTTGAGTCCTGCATCCATGGCTGGTGTATGAGAAAGGGCTGAGTTCCTGCCCAAGAAGAGGAGACACAAGAAGGATGGAATGCAGTGTCACCTGGGGGAGGGTCCAGGGATGGGGATGATGGGCCCAGCTCCTGGGTTAGGGGTCCCTGAACAACGTGAGCTGGGGTAACCTGGCAGGCAGAAGCCTCCTCTGCTGAGGAAGGAGGAGGCTGTGCCATCGTGGAGGTGTTTGTGGTGGTGCTGCTGAGCTACCAGGTGCTGGTGGCTCCAGGCTCAGAGAAGAGACCACGGTGGGGGCGGCTGGTGGGACTTCTCCTAGGGGGTAGGGAGCCTGGCCTTGTGAGGTGGTCATCACCCCCAAACATCTGCTCCTGAGGATTACCAGATCCCTGTGATCCATCCCTCCATCCTCCCTGGCTGGGGCTGGGGCTGGGTGCACACAGGTCTGGCTGTGGGGTCCTGTCCAGCCCAGCCCCTGCTGGGGTGCAGCCCCTGGGGGGACCTGCTCAGCTCTCACTGCTGAGCAGGGACGTGGCAGGAAAAACGGTTTCTAAGAGAAATCTCCATGGCAATCAAAACACTGAGCCCATCTTCACTTGCCTCTAACCTCTCTGAAATGCTGCAGTGCTCCTTCTCCAGGGACACACTGCTCTCCTAGCTTTGGCTTTTCCTCTGAACCCCAAAAGTGAACTGCAGCTTCTCATTTGAATTTCTCAGAGTGAAATATGTGGGGGGTTGTAAGGTTTTATTTTGGTTTGGTTTTGTTTTTCCAGATCTGTTGTGTGATTCTTTCTCTTGCCACCTGTCCATGCCTGAGCAGTTGATCCTTTCCCCATACAGTGCCCTGGCCCCACTGCCCCCACCCCACCAGCCACCCCCAACCCTGCTGCAGCTGGATTTAGAGTTCTGAGCTGCTGCTTCTCATGTTTCTGGCTCAGATGTGAAGCATTCTCATTTCTCTCCAGTTCTCTGTGCTGCAGTGTGATAGTGGTCACAGGGTGTGAGCTGGGGATGCTCCTCTGAACTACAGCTCTGCAGCCAGCAGCACTTGGATGCACTTCTCTGGGCTTTGTTTTTGGATATTTTAAGACAAATCTTTCCTTGATAAGCAGAAGAATTTGAGGATTGATGCCCTGAGCTGTAAAATCCCTTCAGAAGGGGTCTTTGAAGCTCTCTTCCAATCTGAATGTAGGAGCCAAAGGGAGAGCTTGGTCTGTGGTTTTGGGCATGCGAATTGTCACAGCACTGCTGATGTAAATGGTGGTGGACCTGTGCCCGAGCACACCAGGGGGGACTTGGCCACTCTTGCCTCTAGATAAGACAGTTGTTGCCAAGAATGTGGTGATGTTGGGCCAAATCCATCTCCACCGTTCTGCTGTTCAAATTCATTAACTAAATAGCTGGTGAGGAAAACGAGCTGGGGGAGAGGGGCAGGGTGGTGCCTCTGGGGCTGTGGGCAGCAGCCCTTGCTCCAAGGAGTGTCCCGTGGGAGTGTATGCTCAGCCCTTCTCCCTGCAGTGCCTTTCCACATCTGGTTTCATGGCTAGTGGAGTTCATGAGCTGCTGGTCTTCCACCTCCTGAGCTGTGCATCCAAGCTGTAACCAGGCTCCAGCTCCTCGGTGCTGACTGGGGCTGTGCTGGGCTGGGAAGAGGACCCCAGCCCCTCTAGGCTGCTGCAGCAGTGTCAGAAAGCTCCCGGGTCCCACCTAGAGCTGCTATTCCCAGCAGAGAATCATAGAATCATAGGGGTTGAAAGGGACCTCGAAAGATCATCTAGTCCAACCCCCCTGCCAGAGCAGGGTCACCCAGAGTACATCACACAGGAAAGAGAGGGCTGGCGTGGGGCAGGGTGCTGCCTTTGCTTGCTTTAAAAAGGTTAAGGTGGGGGTTGACTTCTGCAAGGTGAGGGGCTGTAGGAAGGATGCTCTTCAGCTGACGTGCAGCCTGTCTCCCCAGGCATCCTTGCACACCAATTTAAATAGAAAAATCTGTCATGGAGGCTTCGTTGCTGCCTCAGAGTCACTCTTTTGAGAGTGTATCACCGTGACCATGATGGCCCATGGGTTTTTTACCTCCCTGTAATAGCCTGTCTCAAGCTCACGGCTCATTAGATGAGTGCTGGGTTGCAGAGGGAGGTCAGGGTGGCGAGCTCGGGCTGCCCGAGCCCCGGGCCATGGGCTTTGTGCTCTGCAGCCGTCTGCCTCTTCCCGGGACACTGGTTCTGGGCAGCCTTTATCCTGCCAAGCATTAGCCCAAGTGCCAGATGAGGCTCGAGCCCTTTCTTACAATTGAGCAGCAATGTGGGTTATGGAAGGGGAGCCCTGCTGCGAGGGGCAGGGGAGGACACGGGCACGTTCCCTTCTCTCTGCTGCTCTGGGTGCCCCAGGCCACCGTGGCTGCTCAGCTGGGCTGGGTCCTGAGCAGCTCGTGGGTCCATTTGTGCTGCTTGCAACCCAGCAGCGTGGGCAGCAGGGCAGGGAGGGGATCCTGCCCCTCTGCCAGCTCTGTGAGACCCCCCTGCAGTGCTGGGGCAGCTCTGGAGTCCTCAGCACAGCAGAGCCAGGGAGCTGCTGGAGCAGGGCCAGAGGAGGCCACGGGGATGATCTGAGTTACCCAGAGGTGGTCGCTGCCCCATCCCTGGCACCATCCCAGGGGAGGTTGGTTGGGACTCTGGGCACTCTGCTCTGGTTGGGGATGTCCCTGCTCCCTGCAGGGGGTTGGGCTCGCTGAGCTGTAAATACCCCTCCAACCCAACCAGTCTGTGATTGTTTCACTCTCCAGCTGCCTGCCCGTGTTACAGCAGTTCCAAAGGTGGTGGCAAACCCCTCATCTGCCAGGCTGAAGTGGTGCCCACACGCTGGCAGTGGTGCCCAACCTCTGGTACTGTGGCTGTGCAACGTTCTGCACCAGATTTTTACCAGGGCAGGGGTGGAAGTGTCCTGGCAGCTCCAGTCCTGCCATCACTCTCCTTCCAGGTGCATGAGAGGATGGCACGGTGGAGGTGATGGGAACCTGCTGGGCTTCCAGGCTGGCACAGGGATGTGGTGTGCTGCCACACAGCCAGGCCCTTCCCCACGGTGGCAATGTCCCTCTCTCCCAATTCCCAGCCAGGAGAGCTGCAGGTCCAGCACGGTGCAGGCACAGGCAGAGTTACTGAGCTCTTGTTTTGTTAGCAGCTTGTTTCATCCTGTCGGGGTACAGCAGGAAATGTGGCAACGGTTTATGGTTAACAGCTTCTGTTTTTCCTCCTTCAGTCAGAGCTGCACGTTCTGCAGCAGAGCTTTGCACAAGCAGAACCCCGGGGAGGCTGCTGAGGGGCAGGACGTGGCTGATCTGATCGTGTGTGGTGGAGGGAGCAGCACTGCCCTTCCCAGTGCCCCCCACTGTGGTGCTGGTGCTGCTGGGCTGGCTCAGACCCCACCCATGGGCACGTTCTGGTCCCTGTGGGCATAGCAGGGGTGCTGGGCTGGCTCAGACCCCACCCATGGGCACGTTCTGGTCCCTGTGGGCATAGCAGGGGTGCTGGGCTGGCTCAGACCCTGCCCATGGGCACGTTCTGGTCCCTGTGGGCATAGCAGGGGTGCTGGGCTGGCTCAGACCCTGCCCATGGGCACGTTCTGGTCCCTGTGGGCATAGCAGGGGTGCTGGGCTGGCTCAGACCCTGCCCATGGGCACGTTCTGGTCCCTGTGGGCATAGCAGGGGTGCTGGGCTGGCTCAGACCCTGCCCATGGGCACGTTCTGGTCCCTGTGGGCATAGCAGGGGTGCTGGGCTGGCTCAGACCCTGCCCATGGGCACGTTCTGGTCCCTGTGGGCATAGCAGGGGTGCTGGGCTGGCTCAGACCCTGCCCATGGGCACGTTCTGGTCCCTGTGGGCATAGCAGGGGTGCTGGGCTGGCTCAGACCCTGCCCATGGGCACGTTCTGGTCCCTGTGGGCATAGCAGGGGTGCTGGGCTGGCTCAGACCCTGCCCATGGGCACGTTCTGGTCCCTGTGGGCATAGCAGGGGTGCTGGGCTGGCTCAGACCCTGCCCATGGGCACGTTCTGGTCCCTGTGGGCATAGCAGGGGTGCTGGGCTGGCTCAGACCCCACCCATGGGCACATTCTGGTCCCTGTGGGCATGGCAGGGGTGCTGGGCTTGGCCACCCTGCCCGAGCAGTGGGTGCTGGTGCCAGGACACTCCTGGGTGCAGTGGGATCTTGGGGTCTGTGGGTGCTTTGGCTTCTGTTTGGGCTGGTCAGAACAAGTATATGTGTGGAGATAAATAAATTACAGCAGTATTTCTTTCTTAGTATGATTTTCCAGACTAGCCTCTGAGCATCATGGAGCCTGTAAGAAAGATTCAAAAAAAAGAGTAGATGCAGCACTCGAGGCTGTGGTCTAGGGGTTAAGGAGATGTTGGGATGAAGGTTGGACCTGATGATCCTGGAGGTCCTTTCCAACCATAGTGACTCTATGGGGACAATCTTTTGAGCAGGG
>NW_008609728.1:6823-10603 GCF_000691845.1 Merops nubicus
GAGCTGTTTTGGGGAAGGCCAGATGCCCATGTCTGGGCAGTGGTTTGTTGGTGGAGTTTTTGGGGGCACGGGGCGAGCCCTGTGACACGGTGCCACCAGCACCACGCTTCTGAGCCAGGCTGCCCACTTACTTTTGGAAATCTCTGCCCTTGGCATTGTTTTCAAGGCTCCCACACCAGCCCAGCCCCTGTGTGTGGCCACCTACGACCCCCTGCAGTCCACAGGCAGCAGTGAAACGTGTGCCTGGTGACCTGGACAAACTAGGGAGATGAAATTGCCATTGCAAGAGGTGGATGTTGATGTGCAGGTCTTGAACACCCCAGGGAAGCTTTGCCTTTATTCCCTTAAAGCCCTGAACAAGGGGCTGGCTGTGGCAGAATGTCAGTGTCCCTCTGCTGGGTTTCTGCCCCTGGGAGGTCTCGTGCTGTCTGCCAGCCTCCAGCAGAAGCTCTGAACTCTCACCTGGGAATCACTTGAATGAATTTGGGGCTCTCCAGTCCTGGGACTGCAGCCATCCTGCCAGATTGCAACCAGGATTTCAGTTTGTTCTCTGCTTGATTCTCCTCCTAAAACAAATACCATGGGTAGCCTGGGGCAAGAGTGGCTTATTTACAGCCTGCTGCATCCTGGGGCTGCCTGGGAAGGGGTGGGCTTTGCTCCCAAAGTTGCCACTTTTTTTTCCCCACCCTTTTTTTTTCCTTCCTGGAGGTTATATTTTTTGTTCTGTACCAGCCTTGGTAGCACATCCCTCCACACTTCCTGCTCTCTGCTATTGCTAACTTCAGAGCAAGCCCACATAAAATATGGGAGTGCTGCTCACAGCTCCAGGCAGTGCTGGCACTGCCCCCGGGGAGGGGGTGACTTGTGGTGAGGCAGCAGAGTGCTGTGGAATCCAGCCCACTGAGCACAGGCCTGTTTGCAGCAGGTCTGGATTTGGGGATGCTGGAGGTTTTAGAGGAGCCCTGCTCTCCTGGCTGGGTGAGAAGCCACCTGCTGAAGGGCTGTGGGTAACCCAGGCTGAAGTGGCATCAAGCCTTGAAGCACAAGGTGAGCCTCATGTGGGGAGTTTCTAATGGTCTCGTGCCAATGAGGCTTCTTGGATGCCACTGTTGGGCCCTGTCCCAGTGCCTGAAGAAGCTGGTGAGGAGCTCCAGCAGTGTGCAGAGAAGGGGCAGCGTGGGTTGTGCTGCTGCAGGGTGCAACGCTTGGGTCCCAGGTACCTGCTTTGGGCTTGGTGTCACAGTCCCAGGGTTTGGGGGTGGGATGCAGGGAGGTGCCCCAGGAGCACTTGCTGCCTCTCTGGCTGTGGCTTTAGCTTTGTTCTCTGGGTTTCCCTCGTGGAGGGAAGTCACCAGCACCCAGGGTTAGCCCTGGGAGCCTCGGGGGTCTCTGCAGCCACCGAGGCTGCACTTGGACCCTTAGAGTGGGCACACACAAAATCCCTGTGCATGCTGGTGCATCCTCCCCTGCCTTCCAGCAGGTCTGGGGAAGGAGTTTGCTGGTTCTTGTGTTCCCACAGTGCCTGGGCTCTGCTGTCACACCAGGCATGGAGGATGCCATGCTGGCATTTCATCTCCAGGGTGTCCGTGGGCCTTGGCAGCCTGTGCCACGGTGCCCAGGCAGATGGGAGGTGGGAGGCTGGCTCAGGCTCGAGGCTGCTACAAACCCTCTCTGTGTTCCCAGCGCCTTGCCAGCCTCCCTCCCAGCTCCCCAGGCACCATCCCTGCTCTCCACATCCTGTGTGTCCCCAGAGGAAGGTGGCCAGCATCCCACGAGCCTTGCTTGCCAGCCTTCAAGGGCGGCTGGAGGTCTCCCTGGGCTGGGCAGGAGCTGTGGGGTGCAGGGGCAGGCAGGGCTTGGTGGTGGCTGGCATGGTTTCCTCCAGCACACCCCAGAGACACGGGCTCTGACCCTCTCCTGCAGCAGGCACCTCACTTACCCCCTTCTAGATGGCCTGGAATGGGCTCCGTGGTCCTGCTCCCCTCTAGCACAGGGCTTGCAGCCCCTCAGGCCCCGTGCAGCATCCCCCTGGCCTGGCTGTGGCTGGCTCAGCCCGTGGTGGTGGCACTTCACACAAACCCATTCATCACCTTTCTGCTGGAACACCCTGAACCCCAGGTCATATTTGGGAAGCTCCCACGAGCTGCCTCCCCACGACAGGATCACGTTTTCCCATTATTCATCAGTGACCTTTCCACATGTGACCTGCAGGTAGATCCCACCTCAATACCAAATCTGTTGCTTTGCCCCTAGAGGAGATTCCCTTGGGCAGGGGTTCAAGGGTTTCTGGCAGGGGTTGGGATGCCCTGGCTGGCTTTGCAGTGCCTGATTTATTAATCCTGCAGCCAGCTTGCTGCTGCTGCTGGGATTGTTTAAAATATTTCTTTTCCCCCCTCCCCTGCTCTGAGCTATAATTTCCATAGAGCAGTGAGGAGTAACCCAGCAGAGATTTAACTTCAGGATCTGCTGGGGTGGACCTGCTGGAAGCTGGTGGAGGAGCATCCTGGGTTTTAAGGGGTGCCTGGCTTGGGTGGACAGAGCCACGAACACTAGAAATAGGGTGTGATTTTATTTTATTCTATTCTATTTTATTCTATTCTATTTTATTTTCAAGTGCATTTCAAGAAGCACAGAAACACTTGGCAGGTGCAGGTGCCTGCCTCTTGAAAGTGGGTTTTAGAAGCTGGATTCTTTGCCCTGGTTTATACTGGGATGTCTTCACTACTCTGTCCCTCAGTGCCCCACTAACTGGTGGGTTCTGTGGTACCCTCCATTGCCTGTGGCTGCTGTCCAGAGGTGGTTTGGGGCAGGGATGTGGCATCCTGCACATGCAGCCCCTTGGCCACAGGGCCCAGCTCCACCTGCAGCATCGCTGCTGGCGTCAGCCCAAGGTCTGCAGAGTTCTGCATTTCCCAAGAAAAAGCAGAGCTGCAGTGTGACCCAGCCCATAAACCAGCTCCAGCCTGTCTCTTCTGCTTCCAGAATGCAACACAAACAGAAGACAAACCCGACCCCCCCACCGTCCAGGAGATCAAGCAGAAAATTGAAAAATACAATGCAAAAGTGACAAACTGCCTGTTGATGAAGCTGGTACGTACTGGGGTCCCTCCACCCTCTGCAGGGGGTCCTGGTGCTGCTTCCCCTGGGCTGTGAGCCCATGCTTCTCTCCTCTCCACTGCCAGGCTTGCTTAAGAGGTGTAAGAACTGCAGTGGATGCCTTATATTTGATTGCAGACTTGCTTATCACCTCCTGTAAGTAAAGCCTTGATGATGTGTGGTGAGAATAGGAAATTACCTTTTACTGACTGGAGTGCTGCAAAGGTACAAACTTCACAGGGTCTTACAGAGAGGGGGAAAAGCTTCTGAAAGAGTGAAATCATTAAATTGTACAACTTCCAAGAATAGCAGCTTCATAACTCCCTGCTGCTTGCTAGTATCTGGAAATGAACCTGAAATTTTTAATACATTTCAAATAGATCTTGCAACAGCTTTCCTTGTGAAGGCTGCATGGTAACTTCTGCTGGAATGTTTCACCCATTGATTTTTTTATCACCCCTTGACTTCCAGGAGTCATTTGGAAATCAAATGTTTATCTTGAGTTGCTTTGCTTGAATCTTGGCAAAAATACAGTCCTGGGAGTCCACAGTCCTGGTGGAGCCAGCGTGGGGACCACAGGACAGTGCTCCTGAGGTGGATCCCTTGGCTCCTTCCTGCCTGGATGGACTGTACAGAGTCTGTTTTCTCTTGGCTTCTCTTGATTTCTGCATTTTTGCAGAGCTG
>NW_008609728.1:10710-28063 GCF_000691845.1 Merops nubicus
CCTGCTGAAGGCAAGGGCAGAACCTTCCCAGGGGTTTCAAATCCTCACTGACGTGCAACTAC
Source organism: Merops nubicus (assembly GCF_000691845.1). NCBI lineage: Eukaryota > Metazoa > Chordata > Aves > Coraciiformes > Meropidae > Merops > Merops nubicus. The sequence goes on from NW_008609728.1 coordinate 10,773, forward strand.
AAACTGCCTGGAGTGGTTTCCATCCCAGCCTTGTAGCAGTGTGGGTTTTAAATAAGAGATGCTCACCCAGAGAGGAGGAAGGGACGAGTCATGACCGAGTGGCAGGCACAGGAGAAAACCAGAAACCCTCAAACCTGTCGCAGCACCAAGGGGTGGAAAGTCCTGCAGTCCCCCCAGGCTGCAGCACTGGGGAGCAGAAAGGTCTGTAGAGAGGGGGGGGAAGGACTGGGCAGTCCCCCTGGAGCCTGACCCCCCTTCTCCTGTGCTTTAGAACGAGGATGGGACGTACACAGGTTTCATTAAGGTGCATCTGAAGCTGCGCCGCCCCGTGACGGTGCCCGCGGGCATCCGGCCACAGTCCATCTACGATGCCCTCAAGGAGGTGAACCTGGCTGAGATGACAGACAAGAGAACCTCCTTCTACCTGCCGCTGGATGCCATCAAGCAGCTCCACATCAGCAGCACGACCACGGTGAGCGAGGTGATCCAGGGGCTCCTGAAGAAGTTCATGGTGGTGGATAACCCGCAGAAGTTTGCGCTCTTCAAGGAGATGCGGAAGGATGGGCAAGGTGAGTTCATGCCCTCGGGCCCACCAGGGGTCCTGTGGCTGCTCAGACCTGCTTGCTGCTTTGTGGGGCAGAAATGTACCCCGAGCATCCTGCTAGGACTCCGTGGTGTGTCAGGCAGTGCCCAAATTTCAGTGAATAAATGGCCAGACCTCCCCAGGAGGAGATAACAGGAATTACTAGTTTTCAGAAGGTGGCTGAAGCCCCCTAAGACCTGACAGAGATCACAGAGGTCTGTTAGAGACTCAGCTGCTTCCACTGTCATCCTGAGCAGCACAGAGTCATAGAATGGCTGAGTTTGGAAGGGACCCTGGAGATCACCCCATCCAACCTCCTCTCAACTAGACCAGGTTGCTCAAGGCTTTGAACACCTCCAGGGAGGGGCATCCACAGCCTCTCTGGGCAATCTAGTCCAGAGTCTCACCACCCTCAGACTGAAGAGCTACTTCCTAAGATTGAGTCTAAACCTGCTCTCCTTCAGTTTAAAACCATTTCCCCTTGTCCTGTCACTGACGCTCTTGTGACAAGTCCCTCTCCAGCCTCCCTGGAGGTTCCCTTCAGGGATTGGAAGCAGTTCTAAGGTCCCCCTGGAGTCTTCTCCTCTCCAGGCTGAACAATCCCAGTGCCTCATAGCAGAGATGCTCCAGCCCCTGGAGCATCTTTGTGGCCTCCTCTGGACTCGTTCCAACAGATCTCTGTCCCTTTGATGGTGGGGACACCAGAACTGGATGCAGCATTCGAGGTGGGGTCTCACAAGAGCAGAGTAAAGGGGGAGAATCATCTCTCTTGATCTGCTGCCCACACCCCTCTTGATGGGGGGGGGCATGAGCCACTTTTTCATGCTCCTCTTGCCCCCCTGAGCTTTCCTCTGCTCCTGCAGCCAAGATCTCACTGTGGGTGTCTGTGTCCCCTTGCAGTGCTCCTGCAGAAGCTGCCTCTCACCGAGTACCCCCTGTACCTCCGGCTGCTGGCCGGCCCCGACACAGACGTGCTCAGTTTTGTGCTGAAGGAAAACGAAACGGGGGAGGTTGAGGTAAGTCAGTGACTGTCCCCTGGCTTTGCCATGAACGTCACCAACGCTGTGCAGCACGGGGCAGAGCTGGGAGACCTGCAGCAGAGGCAGTGCCAACTGCTTCCCTCTGATGGGGCTGGGTTTGCCTTCTAAATAAGTGTGATGCTGTGTGGCACCAGCTTTTCTCCAGATTTGAATGGACTGCTTGTACTTAAAAGTTTGGGTCATTTGTTGCTCTTAAATGATGTTGATTTTTTTAAAGAAATTTAAACTCGAGCTGTGAAACTGCTGAGGCCAGTTTTGATGGCCAAACCCCATAATCTGTTTACAGATCCAGGCAACACCACCCCAGAGTTAATCCTCAATAATGAGATTAGCTGAACACTGTTAGGAGCAATCCCCTAATTAAAGTAGAAGTCAAGGACACTCGGGTAATCAGTTCAGCTCCTTCAGGCTGTAGCCCATTGTCCCATCCCTCTCGCAGCACGATGCTGTGAGGTTGAGGTACCTGGAGATCAGATTTGTGGTAGCCTTTGATGATTCCTCTTCACAGATTCGGGGGGAGAAGCCCACAGAAGCAGTGAGGTGAATGGTGTGTGCTTCTCTTTCTGCAGTGGGACGCGTTCTCCATCCCAGAGCTGCAGAACTTCCTGATGATCCTGGACAAAGAAGAAAAGGAAAAAATCCAGCAAGTGCAAAAGAAGTACGAGAAGTTTAAACAGAGACTGCAACAGACCTTGAAAGAAGCCCGGGGCAAGCCTGGATAACCCACGGGGGGCACTGGGCATCAGACTAAGCTAGAGACTGGTTTTAAAAGGAAAAGATGCTTCTCAGGACACGTTACAGCAACGTCCCTCCCCCTCTTCATCCTTCCCTTAAGGACTGGCCCACAGTGCCCCTAAAACGAACATACTGCCTGTTCTTCTTCAGAAACCTCCTCTCCCAGGACCAGACCAGCCAGAGGATGGGAACCCTGGCTTCAAACTGGGCCCCTCCACAAACCAAACGAGGCTGCTGGTTCTCTTTGCCCCTGCACCACCCCACGGAGGAGCTCAGTGAAACCCAGCAGGAACATCTGCCAGCTCCTGCTCCCAGCAGGGCGATGCTGCTGCTCCCTCCCCTCCCAGCATCCTGCTTCTCCTTGTTGGGAGGCACTGGGGCTCGTGGCCCATGCCCACGTGGCTGAGGTCCCATTTCAGGTCTCATTTTGTAAGCAGAGCAGAGGAAGCAGCAGACAGAGCAGGAGGAGGTGGTTGCACCAAACCACGTGGGTGTTGCAGCTGCAGCCAATGCTCACGGGGTTGGTTCAGGGCTCAGCTAGCCAAGGAAAGGTGAAGTTGTGACACCAAGGCAGCTGCAACACCCAAGCAGTTTGTTAGTAAGTATTCTTGAAACTTGGTAAGATTAATTCCAGGAAAAGTCGTCCATTTAGATTCTATTTAACTTGTGATTCTGAGAACAGATGTGAATGAGAGCAAACAGCCCTGATGCTGAGCAAAAATAGCCAGTGTTTTTTTACCTGTAGGAACTGGGAACTATGTTTTCAGAAGTTCTGTTTGAAAAGTGTGAAGCCAATGGCTGGGGCGTAGGCTGATGGTTGATACTGAGCATTTAGCAATAGAGATCCAACAATCCCAGGAAAGCTCAAAACTCCTGTGACAGATCAAACCGGTTTTGAGTCTGAGCAGGTCTGGCACCGAGGGAGCTCCAGCCAGGGTGTGGAGGTGGCACAGGGAGCACAGGGGTGGGAAAGCCTGGGCACCAGAAGGGCAAGGGACCCACTAGCCTCAGATGCTTTCCCTGCTCGCCCTCCATGTGCTGCCTCCCCCCTGGCACTCCATCCTCTGCCTCCCCGTGTGCCCTGGGCAGGTCCTGTCCTCCCTCCCTCTGCCATCGGTGCCCTGCCTGCGTGCCCAGGAAGGGTACCAGGGTTTGCTCTCTACGTGGAGCTAGGAGAGGACAGCAAGAGTCTCTCTCCCTCTCTCAGGGCTCCCACCACCTCCAGCACGTGCTCTGCACGTCCATCCCCAAACTCCTCAGGCTGGAGCACCAGTTACTGCCATACCCTGACCAGAGAGCCTGGTCTCACTGGCACCAGCACTGGTCACCCCAGGGAAGGCTCCAGGGATGCTGGGCTGAGAGAGGATGGCCCCAGGATTACTCTGGGTGCTCTGTACCACTGCACACAGCCAGGTTCAGTCTTCCCTCTGTTTACACAGGACACCAAACAAAGCATGAAGAGGAAAGGGGATGTTAACATCAGCCAGGCTCTGGTGGAGCGTGGGGAAGGGCTTCACGTGGGCTTGATCAAGTGTCCCCTCGAGCTCACTCTGGGCTGCTGTGATCCCACCAGCCTGAAGTGGGAAGGGAAGCAACAGGGTATTGGGTATCAGTTATCCCAGAGACAATGTGGATGAGTTGAAAATTTACCTCAGTGCCTTTTTTTTTTTTATTTTTTAAAATGTGTAAAAACTTTGGATTTGGGCTAAGGAGGAAGCTGGAAGGGGCTTTTGGCAGAGGACTTCTCAGTCCATTCCCCCCCAGTTCCTGTAGGACTGTTGTGATGAGGCTGCTTTTGTCCATAGAAGGACAAGGAACCGTTTTGGGGTTTTTTTGAAGGTGACTGGTTGGGATTTTTCTTTTCTTTTTTTTTCCTTTCCTGATTTATACTTGAGTATGCTTGTTTCCAAACTGTAAGAGAGTAACTGCCTCACTCAAAGCCCCTGGGTGTGTGTAACTGCCCCTCCCTGCCAGCCCCGTTGCAGGGTGGTGCAGGCAGTGGTGTGGCTTTGCTGGGAGGGCTGTGCACAGCCCCTGGCACACGGTGCAGGAAGGGCCTCCTGGCTCCACGGGACTCTACACCCAAATGACCTCTAACAGCGTGGCACCAGCTCAAAAAGAGCAGCAATTTTCATGCTCTGGGGCTGCCTGTCCATTTACAAGAATACTTATTGCTTCAGGACGTGCTCGTGAAGTAATTTAAGCGTTGATCTAGTGCACTGTATAAATACTTCAGAGAAGAGGAAGAACACTGTAAAATCTGCCATTGGTTCTGAGAAGTAAGACCTGGACGTGTGGTTTGCAGTCCCTTACCTTTCCAAGCAGAAGCTGTAAAGGTTTCATTTCTGTTGTTTTCTCCTGGAGTTTTGGCCACCATCTCCCCCCCAGCATGTCTTTGACATTTTGTACAAGGCATGGCTTATGCAATTACTGTGAATGCTGCTAAAACCTCCTGCAAGGGGAGGGCTCTTTCTTTTGGTGTTTGTTTTTTTTTTCAAGATAACGGGGCATTTGAAGAACTGGTAGATCCCAAAATTGGGCTTCTCAAGGCTGAGTTGAGCTGTGTCTAGGGTAGAAGTGTTGTCCCCCTCTTTAAGCGCAGACTACTGTTGGCAGTGCCTTTGGTTCATCTGTTGTCTTGCCTGGTTCCTGTGAATTTATTTTTCTTGTCTATTGTAAAACATGTAAGATAAGGTGTACAGAATGGAACAGTAAAGCTTCTATGGCAAAATGAAATGCATTTTTGCAATGCTGTAATTTATTTTTACTACTACCTAGTGACTCTCTCGCGTTTTTAAAAAATGTCTCACTTCCAGCTGCTTTTGAGGGTTCTGAAATGACTTGGTCGTATGCAGACAGTGTAACAGACAACAATAAAGCTGTCAGTAATTAAAGGAACCTCTTCAGTTTCTTTTTCTGGCGCCCTCCCATGGAACTTTCATGTATTAAGTCCAAAAGGAAAAGGCAGGAATCCTGCCTAGAAGTGAACTGAAATTTCTTAACCTTACTGTGAAGTGGTTCAAGTTTCAGCTAAAGAGGCACAGAACCTCTGAAACCTGACCCGAGTGTTCCATCAATTTTCTCTTCATATTTTAGCTGGACTTGACAGAAGTGCTGCCATCTACCTGTGATAAACGAGTTAATGTCACTCATTAAAATATATTTCTGTATATAAACCATAAAAATCCAGCTAATAGAATTTATTTGCAGGGCTGAAATGTCTGATACAAATACCTGGAAATATTTAAAAGGGTAAAAGCTAAACCCAAGAAGGTTTTATTTCAGATATACCCAATCTATGGCAGCACACACGGGACTGCTCCAGGACTCTGCTTACATTTCAGTGGAGGTTCCATCACCACGACTTTGCTAAAAGATGAAAAGCAAGAATGTTAAACTAGCCAAAAGCCCCTGGAGCCAGAAGACCAGTGCACCACTAGGAAATTCTGGAAAACATACAGCAGAGGACAAGGCTCGGGGGTTTATTCAGCTTTTTATTTTTATGAAAAATGAACAGCTGGCACAGCATTGTTCCTTGAGTGAATCCTAGACCTTGTAAACCTCCAGGACTCACTTGTGAATGAATAGGGGCTGTACATGATCCTTGATTTGTTGGCAGAGTGATTCTATAAATAATGAGATCTGAGTAATCCTTACAGTAGATGTTTTTTCCTCTTACTTCTTCCGCCCAAGCTTTGGAGCCTTCTCAAGGCCTTGAATGTATTTCCGAGGTAGCTGGTATTCTTCTGCAACACAACCAAGAGTTCACTTCAGGTAAATACTCAGAGCTCAACAATTAAAACCTGGACCTGACTGGAACCAGCTCCAGAATCAACTCTTACCTAGCAGCATCTTGGCCAGATGGTGGATTTGGTTGCCTTGGATCTGGACCTGAACTCTGTCCTTTGCTCCTGGTACTGGGGTGATGGTGGCACTGGCTTGTACTTTTTGTTGCAGGATGTTGGCCACACACTGTGGGTCTAGACCATACAGCTCAAGGTTCTTAATAATTGTCACCTACAGGTTTAAATAATGATTGCAAATGTCACTGCTGTAGCAAGTCATGTCTCATTCATCCCAGACAAATGAGCTGCCAAAGCTGCTCTTGGAATCTGGGCTTCTGCTCACCTCTCCCCCCCTTATTTTACTTCTCCTTTTACCTTTTTATTTGATGATCTCTGTGCTATGGTTATGTCAATGGGCTCAATGTTTCCTTTCCTCACAACAGGGTCTTGGCCAAAAAATGTCACCTGGTGCAAGGGCTGCAGTCGTTCAAGGCACCTGAGCAAAGTGTAAACATCCCATCAGTCCAGAGAGCACAGCCAGGCTGAGGTGAACTGTGCTGCTCACTGCAGCCCCCCCAGGGTTTAGAGACTACATGAAAGCCAAGATTCCACGTGTGAGAACAACCTGTATCTTAGGAAGATAATGTGTGATGAGCTCATGAAAGATCTGCATCCCAGCTAAAGGGACTGACTGAAAAGGAAGCTGGTCTACTGACTCAACAAAATTATAGCTTAGCTTATCACTGGTAAAATTTCATACATCTGTTCTTGTACAGAAAAACCTTTTGTTTTGTCTTTAAGCTGGTGTGCAGTTCTATTGTTCACAGGAGTTTAGAATTCAGCATGAACTGTGTCACTGTCCCAGGAGCAAACTTGGTTCAGAACTGAAGTAAGCTGCTGGAGGTACCTCAGAAGCATCATGTGATGGAGTTCAAGGCAAGTAAGAAATTGGGGATATTTAGGCAAAGTTTCTCTGTATTTGGGAGGAATGTTTTTTTGTCAGGCCTCTTGGATCTAGAAGGTGGGTTGAGGTTATAAATGCAGAAGCTGTGCTGCACATAAAGAGCAGAAGGACTTCTCCTGCCTGGAAAGGGCACGTTCAGCTGCTCTCACAGAGGATGGCTCTGTATGTGTGTGCATACAGATTCCAGTTTAAGAAGCTTTCCCTAATAAATGGCTAGCAAGTAAATAAAAACCCCTTAACAGTTAATGCTAGGTGTTCATTAAAGGGGGAAGAAAGAGAGATCCCTCAAGGGAAGGTCTCTAGATAATTTGTTGTTGTACTACTCCTAGGAGGTTACAACTTGGGTTGCTCCAACAACGTGTGGCTTTGAGTTGCATGCAATAACTGGGAACACTGAGACACTACACTGGGGAGTCACCTGCTCAAGAGCTCATCCCATTTAAGGTTTGAGATTTCCTCTTGCTCTGATTTATCCAGCAGGCAGTCGCACAGCACAGCATTCACCTTCACCAGGCTGCAAGGCAAAACCAGGTGTCAGAAGCTAACAAGTTCACTTCTTCCCCTCTGTCTTCAGCACCTCCTGCAGAGGCAGGGTAGGACAGTTCCTGTGTCTACTTACTTTTTGTTTGTTTCATCAACCAACTCGTTAGTCTTCACATAGTTAATGATGATGTTTCTCACCTCACTGCTGGAGAGGACGCTGCCTTTTCTAAAGAGAAAGAAAACTTTTTAACCTCTTACTTTGAGTAGGTTGGTGTTGGGTTCTGCCACTGAGCTAGAAGACAGCAACTACCCTGACTGCATTTGGTAGCAGCAGCTTAATACTGAGGTAAATCTGCTAGGAACTGATTTCTTCTTGCACCTCAGCTGCTGTATGCCAGATAAAAGGCTCACAGCAGTAACTACAGAGACTCTAAACCCCTTTGGTTCTGGGAGCACAGTTTGGGAGGATGAGCCTAAGGGCACCCCTAACTTCAGGGGATTACAGGTAACTTGTATAAAAGGGCTCAGTTGAGGAAAGGCTGCCACTGAGGGCTAAAAACCAGACAAGAGTCAGGCACAAGGAGACAAGTGAGCTCTTTAAATTACCTGGGCATCCTCTTTTAAGAAAACCATGCTGTGGGTGGACAGAATATACCTCATCCAATGGCAAATCAAGACAATCCATGTAAAATGCATCAATTTTGACACTTGAGCTGTGTGAGAAGCTCCTTAGCTGTGGGAGAAGTGCTGTGAGTGCTCACTGAACAGTGATCACAGTCTTTTATCCTTCTCCCCTTTGTGAAGCAATGAATAGACTTGTGATTCCCCTCACCTCTCCTGACAGCACAGCAGGGCCCTCCCCAGAAGGGCTAACAAAATGGTAGCAGAGTAGGTTTGTTAGTCTCTCTCTTCATCTAACAATTCTTTTGTTGTACTTCTCTAGTGCTTACTTGTGTCCAGATTCCTGAAAGAGTGGGATCATTTTTGTGGAGACCCCATAAAGTGGAATGATTTCAGGAGCATGATATGCTTGTTCTTTGTCTTCACTCTTGCAGTCTTGGGCAGCAAAGGCTGAAGAAAATCCTTCAGGTACTGCAAATGCTTTAACACTGAAATGAGAATTATTTGGTGTGAGTGAAAGGGATTGAAACTTATCACTTCCATTCCACTGAGAAGCTAAAATCTAGCAAGAGTCCTGCAGAAAGCTTTCTGCTCTGTTGTGTATCCTCCAAACACTGGTCCACAGTGGGTGCCTGTCTCTGTGGGTCAAAGGACATGGCCACAGAACAGTATTTGGAATCATTAGCTGCAATTACTAAATTTGTCCTTGGACATGTTTCAAGGATATGCATAAATAAGCACCTTAATTAGTAAAGCCCTAATGATGGGGAACACAAATCTCTCCAGCTGTTCTAAGAATATTTGACTAGTAATTAGAGACAACTGCCATCATTCAAAGGGTGCTGCCTCACTCCACAGAACTGCTAGAATTAAAACTGAAACACCACAACTGCACTCTCCACAGTTGTACAGACATTTAAAAGCTGAAATGGTTCTTTAGTCATCACAGATGAAAGATGGGTCTGGAAGAGAGCAGTGCAGGAGCTGGAGTCTCATTTCATTGACCAGAGCTGCAGATTCAAGGCTTGCAGGTAAGGGAGCTGACAAACTGATTGTCAGTGTGCCTGTCTCACAGGGATAAGGCCAATTTTAATGAGAGAAAAGTTAATGCAAAAAGTCAAAGTAATTCTGCTCCTTTCCAAGTGCAGAAGAGAAGATATGCTGCTATCTACAGAAATCTTCTGCACTCCATTAGTTGCCAAGGAGACATTATATAAGAGGAAGCCTCAGGCCTGCTGGGAAATTCCAAGTGAGAGGTAAGGTGCCAATATGCAGAAGGAATGAGCAGGATGCTCCTGATGTGAGGTAATTACTAATCCTTAGGAAGATAGAAACACCAACAGAGGAATGGGGTAGTAAGTTACTGCAGGGCTAAGAGTATTTGTGCAAATCAATGTGTAATGGCAAACACAGCAATTTTTTATATTTATTTTTAGATTATAACTTTGGCTTCTGGCTCTGCAAAGTGTTGGATTTGATCCTCTGTGACATTCTGAGGCTGCAGCTTCACTTGAGCAGCAGTGTCATCTTTTTATTGGAGTTATTGTTTAGACAGGCAAGTTGACTTCCCAGCTGAACAATGAGTTGTCCCAGCACGTAGACAGAACAAGCAGAGGGAGGCTGCTTAAACTGGAAGGGTATAAACCTTCCTATAAACCACTAGAAAAGTGGTAAAAACCTAAAATGGTTTAAACCACTAGAGTCACTGCTAAATAGACAGGAAACTGCCCAATGGGTTTCAAACCTTCCTGCCTCTCTCCCTCAACACCAACAAAGAAACCCCCAAAACTATCAAGACACTGTCACAGGAATGTGATTTTTAGTGACACTAACAGGCCTGATGCTGTAACTCTTTTGTTAGCATCCAAACTGGAAGCCAGAAATTTGTCACTGTAACACTGCAACAAATTGCAATGAATTGAATCCCTCTTAATGCTTTCAAAACTGTTTCTCTGGAAGATTTGTACACCCACTACAAGGATAAAGAGCCATATGCAATTTCCAGCTCATTTAACAGTCCTTTTTGACCTTAGCTTCTATGGATGAACGCACAGCTAACAGGAAAGGGGAGGTGGAAATCCTGATGCTGCCATCAGACTTTACAGGATATAGTTTATCTGGAAGAACTGTACAAGAGCAGGAGACATAAGTGATGTTGTACAGAAGCAGAGCATAAAACCCCTCTGCAACATAACAAGATAAGGAAATGAGGGCTCTTACAGCTACTCAAAGCAGGAATTCAAGCAGAGGATAGGTAATAGAGGTGGAAGCAGCAGATTCCACACCTTTCAGTCAGAGACTACCAACTCTTTTAAGAACTACACTATTGTACATACTCTGGATGTTTCCAGTCCACTTCCACGATGCTCTCCACACCTTTGTTCAGCTCCTTCACTTGTAAGATCTTCTGCTGCTGCATACACTGCAGGAATTTGGAGAACTGAAAGAAGCAACAAGCAGAAATGTGGAGTCAAGCACTTTATGTCCTTATTCATGTGCTTCTCACTGCCCCAAAGTTACTTGATAAATCAGAAAAACTTCTTTAGAAAAATAAAACAACCCCCAACCCACTCCACATCTGTAGTCTCCTTCTGTTCATTACCAGCTTTAGAAAAGGAATGGCCTCTTCTTGCCAGTAACTGTACTGTCCAAGATGAGAACCCACAGCAGCTCTTGCAGTGTGCAGTGGCAGATACCATGGGCTGCACTCAGAGCAGATCAATGCTCATCTTTCAGGAATATTACTTTTCTCCCTGGATCTCACAGAGGCAGAAAACTGAGAAAAAAGAACCTAGCTTTTAAGAACATCTTCTAGGGGTTTTTGTCTGGTTTACTAACACTTGAACACTCTTGACTTCAAATTTTTTATTTCCATTTCTTATTTAATTTAATTAAAAAAAAAAACCACACAACAGAAAAATCTCACCTTCTTATAGCTTGATTTCTTTATGTCCAGTTGCTGTCCAGCAGGGCTATAAATGATTTTTTTAAAAGTTCTTTAGTTGTAAGAAGAAATGAAGGGTGACTTGTATCTTGCTGCTTATGCTAGAAGTTTCTTAACAGCAGAAATACAAATCACACAGACAAAGAATTACTCCAAACAAGCTAATAAATAGAACATGATGAGTGAAACTAGTGCTGACGTTCCCCTGGGTAGGCAAACAGCCATTTAAGTGACTCAGCAATCTTGAAATAAATGTCAGCCCACTCAAGTTAGCTACCAAGTGCTTATCCTGGTCTGGACAATCCTTACATCAAAGTAGGTGATGTAAGAAGTGAGCATAATCCTAAATAACCTTAGACAAGGACTGAATTTTACTTTGGAGTCAGTAACTTCATCCTAAATATCACATGCAAATCCAAAGACAACCTTACCACATACCAGCATGAGAACATATGGCTGCGTAGAAAGGTGCTGGTGAGCAGGGGAAGATCTGACTTCTTCACTTTGCATTTTAAGGCATGAAAAAAGCACTGATTAAATAATGCATCCATTTGCTCTGCAGGGAAAGAAAGGACAAGGCAGCCATGAGCAGCCTGTTGTTCAGAACACAGACCCTGGTTTTTTCAGAGCACACAGAGCTGCCTTTAGCCTGGTCTCCCAGTTTGCTCTCTAGAGTCCATGTTCATCTACATCATGGGCTTCAGCAAACCAAAAGGGTACAGGCTGGTTTTACCTGTCTGCAGAAATACCTTGTGGAGTCCTACTGTCTTCAGCTTCCTGCAATCTTCAGCTGTTTCTGCAGCTTTTTCTGAACTTTTCCTGTTCTCCCCAAGTTGCTCCTGTCCCATCAGCACTGCACAACTGTCGTGTTCCTGCAGGCTCAGATCACCCACGTCCACAGGCTGCAATGGGCTGGTGGAGATGCTGATGTCAGGCTCCTTCCCCTCCTCCTCTTCCCCAGCCTCAGTGCTCTCCTTTTCAGCAGAATCTGTTACTGAGGGAGCTAAGGTAGGAGGGTAAGATTTGTCACCATATTCCCTATAAAAGGAAGAAAAAGCATAACACAGGTTTCTGTTCACTGCTTTGAAACCCGCAGGACAACGAACAAACATCCCCCTGAAAAAAGGCCCTGGCAGCTGCATGGATCTTTTCCTGCACCTCAAAACTGTAAAATTTATTTTTAACTTTTCTTCCTCCATAAAATCTATGCTTCCCCCCATGAATCTTAATTTAAAACTGAGCAGATAAGTTGAATCCAAATGTAGAGCAACTCATTTATTTGCTTGAGACTGGCACAGTTGACCGTTTTTAAGTAAGAATGATTCAAAGTTCACTTTTTATAGAACAAGCAGATTTTTTTTTCTAAAAACAGACTAACAGGGGTAGTAGATTTTTTTTCTAAAAACAGACTAACAGGGATGTTCCAACTTCATTTCTGTAATAATTACACTCAGGCTGAAGGAATTGAATTAAGGGAATAACTTTATGTATCTATTTCCAATATGTACATAATGGATAGATGTCAGGACAGAAAACCATGGTGCTGAAACCTTAATAATGATCAATTTAAACTGTACCCAAATAACTGTACACTGAACTGACAGATTAAACTTTCTGGGGCACAGGTTTGGATTTCAGCAACCACATGAGACTTGTTTTACCAAATTCCTGGCCATATACCCACCAGAGGTGATCCAGGTAGGTGTGCAGCACAGCAAAGCCCTTCCCCTTCAATCCAGCCGCCAGCATCTCCCCAGTGGACATCGTGGCAACTGCAACTGCTACTGGAGCTCTGGGAACAGGAGGGAGTGTTACAGCAGGACAGCTCAAATAAACTGTGCCCCTGGCATGGGCTGAATTTCTTTTAGCATGTCCTTGCTCTCTACAACCTGCTTTTTTAAAGCATCTAAGTATTTTCTGGTTATCTTGCTGGTATGTAAAATCTTCCAAAGAAGACTGTCCATTGATGCATTCTTCTAATTAAGTACAAGAAGCATGTGCACTGCCACAAGAGACTAGCAGTGGGGGGAAAAAATCTACAGCTTTATCACTGCTCCCTCAGTCTGACTACCCTCACAGACACACAGTATGAAATACAATCTTTTGTTAAAAAAATATTACTGTTTCAAAACAAATCTACCAGCTGTGCCCCCACAGGTCCAAAAGAACCAGTTTGGAAAGCTGCCCACCTGAGCTCAAACATACCCTAAGCCAGAAACTGAAGTTTGGGGTTTTTTTCTGCTGTATTTTCCACTGTTTAGGTCCACAGAGCATCAAACGCACGAGAACAACTCTGGGTTTATTTCCTCAAAACCCCCTGAGTCTTCCTGTAAAAAATAGAAACTAAAAATGAAATTAAGCTAAGAAAGGCCAGGAAGAGAGGATCTTCTTTACCTGTTTCCCAAGAGGGTGACAGCACAGAGCGTGCCCCGCTCTACTTGAGGAAAGCCAGAAGATGGCACCACAACTCCTGGCAGCATCAGATCTGAGGAGGAGAATAAAGCGCATCCATTTCTCAATGAAAGGCTCAGCCACTACCTCCTCCACCCCCACCCCTCCTGTTACTCAGCAGAAACACAGGCCTGTTAATAGCTGAGCACAAGCCAGAGAAAACACCGTTCTGTTTCTCCCAGTGAGGCAGCACTTCTTGCTGCCACCACCCTGTGGAACAAGGAATCCAATTCACAAGGGTGCTGGGCACATCCCAAAACACCACAGATCTAGGTGTGCTCAGCCCCCTGCTCTGTCAACCCTGAAGGGAAAGACTGTTCTTAACAGAAAGGTAGAGAGCTTACTCTGCATGAATGACATGGAAAGAGAAAGGAATCAGATTTACTCTTCCCTGTCCCAAGGGCAGCTTATTCCAGCAGCTCTCTCCCTGAAGAGAACTGCCTCAAATTTGCCGCTGCTGAGCCAGCCCTGATCTGTCACAGCTGCACTCAGCTGTGACTCTCCTCAGCATCTCCTTGCTAACCTGGCCAGAAACAGGACACCCCGTTGTGTGCTTCCTTCTGCTTTCCATGCCTGGGATGAACAGAGCAGCATGTGAGAGAAGAGCAGTTTTCCATGCTGCATGCACAGCTTCGTGGCATCACCAGCCTGTGTGAGGAGCAGCTGCTGTCCCTCACAGCAGCTCTCACTGCCCAGCTGCAGTCCCAAGGGCTGGCCTGTGTGCCAGGGTTTGGTCTTGAAGCCACCTCAATTTTTTTTCTCAGCATCATATGTTTAATGCATATGCTGAAGAAGCCAACCACATTTTTCCTCCCGTTCACTGTCACAACTAATTCCAGCAAATCTAGGATGAACTCTGCAATTGCAGCAAAGGCTCCACCACCCTGAGGACAGAAACTGCATTAAGACCTTCCCGTGAGAAGGTGAGCAGTGTGTGTGTGTCATGTGAATGACCAGGGCAGGCAGCAGATACCTGAACTCATGGAACAGAAACCCCAACAGCACTGCCTCGCTTCTCTTTGTAGCCCAATGCTCCTTAAATCTGCTCCCACCCTCCTCATCTGCAGGCCTGGGTAGTCTCATGCCTTGCCTTTCCTTTTCTTTGGGAGCTGTGGCTCTACCTCTCCTCTCTGCCTTTGTTGGCCTTTGTCTCTTTGGTCAGCTTCTTATCTTTGGATCATTCCCAGAGGTAGCCTGGTTGCCATGGGAGATGAATGACCTGCAGCCCTCTTTCATCAATGTCCTTCCCCCAGGAGCAAGACTGTTTTTTTTTTCCCCCAGAACTAGGTCACTGCAAGTCAGCAGCCAGGCTTGTTGGGATCTGTCACAGCTTCACATTCAAGCACTTTTATTTCCCCAAAAGCAAACAAAGTAAACAGAGGGGTTTGAGTTCTACTTTAGATACTGTGGAATGGAAAAAGGACATCTTTTCCTACAGGTACTTTGACAGAGAAAGGCCACGGTGGCTGCAGTTTAATCTTTTCTGCTTGAGCAGCTCAGCAATTTAAAGTTTCTAAAGTCCCAATTCTCACAAGTCTGAACTCCATCCAAAGCATATTCCAGAAAATAGACTCCTTCCTTCTTAGCCTTGATCCATAATTAGGTGGTGGAGCCCATAATCCAGAAAACCCAAATCCGACCCCACCTGCAGAGTCCACAGCTTGCCTGGCAGTGATCACAGCTGCAGCTGCCCACAGAACCTCCCTGCTCAGCCACAGCACGAGGGGTTCACCCCTGAGCTGGCAGGAGGAAGGGCAGCAGCAGAGGAACTCAAGGGAAGCTATAATAAAGACAGACCAATGACACAGGCAGTTCTGTGTCCCACTTCAGAGCTGCTGATCACCCCGAGGAGATAATTCCAAATCTGAGACTCCCCCGTGGGCAGGTTACTGCATTTAAACAGCTTAACCTACTTTGTTTCATTCATAAACTTTTCTTTACAGCTAATTTATTTTCCTTTTTAGGACATCACCACTAATTACTTTTGAATATTTATTCTATTTCAGGTACGTTTTTGCCACTGGCAAAGATAACACCAAAAAAAAACCCCTGAAGGCAACTCCTCTCTGCAGTGCAATGTGACAAAGTTCTGCTTCTCTTACCTGCTCCTCCTGCTAGTTTCTGCAGCACAGGGGGCCATGTTGCAAAGGCAGGGAGAAGATCTGGGTAGACCCACAGAGCATACACTGTGCCAAAACAGAACCAAATTTAAAGATGCATCATTAAAAGCTTTCTCTGTTGCTTCTTCCTATATTTAAGACTAAGCAGTCCAGTACTGACCACAGCTCAACACTCCTGCTACTTGAGCAATCAAGGAATCTGAAGTCAGAACAATCCTACAATTATTAGTATATGTGCTAGAGAAAAATAAACTGCTAGTTAATTCAAGGTCCTGTGAATTATTATAAAGGATATAGATAAATGTTCACATTATTTTCCTTAAATAAAGGACACTCTGAGCTAAAATGCTCCTCTAACAGGGAAAACTGCTGGGTATGGGGAAGAAAAAAAGCACAGAATATCAGAGCAACTCATTGCCTCATTCCAGGGCTGCCTGGAAGTGAACATCACACTTCTTGGAATTACACCGTGCAGTGGACAACAGAGACATGGGGCTAAGAGGCTAAACTATGACTTAAAAGACTTTTTTTCCTAGTTTCTAGCCTCTAAGCACATCAGTTGCCTTTTTGCAAGAAGAATACAGAAATGCCACTGATTTCCCAAAAATGTTGGCAGAATAAATACACCACATATTATCAATGCTATAGCAATAGGATAAATACTTAAGATAGACATGAGGAAATCTTTTGGGGAAAGTTAGCAGGCAGTAAGTAAAGAGGAAGGATTATTCTAGTCTGCTCCCCATACCTGTTGGATACAGAGCTTTCTCAATTTCAAACAGTATTGGGTTCCTGCTATTCGTGTAAACAGTGACAGCCTCCCCTTTGTGAGAGTATATTTTGATGACATTAAGCTCTTCCTTGTTTGGAATAAACTCAGTCAATTGCTCAGCACTAAGGTTAGGAAAAGCTGCTGCAACATCAGTTCGTAGTTTTCTCCTGTAATGATAAAATCACAAATGTGTTAGAAAGCCAACCAGAACATTCCTCAAAATAATTCCTAGTTACTATCTTGTTGGCTGTTCATGAGATTCCCACTTTTCACGGCAGCTAATTTGATGCATTTGTATCTGGGTTTACAAATGAGAGGGTTGCATGCTAGAAAAATGCTGGGAAAAGGCCAAATACGCTTGCCCTGCTCATGTTCTCCCTTAAACATCTGCCTGCAGCTCCTGTTGCTGTCTTTGCCTCCGTTTTGGGCTGCGATTCCATCACTGCTCTGAGCTCCTGAGCCTGAATGTTGGGCTTGCTGAGCCCGGCCTGTCCCCTACAGCCTCGCCCAGCTCAGAGGCGCAGGGGTGTGGCCGGATTTCCCTCTCCTGCCCGTTTTCAGTGATTTTTAAGACACGGTGACCGGCAGACGGTGGGTTTGTGTGGCCGTGCATGGAAGCACCAACTGCATCTAAAGGATCGGCGAGTGAAGGCAGCGTTGCTACACAAGGACACAGCAGTAAAGAAGCATCAGCTAGGCCTCGACATAACAATTCATTTAAATCTGGTTTAATTCTGGCAGAACCTTCAACCCAAGAGCACATTTCGCGTTCGGATCGAGCGCAGCCGCAGCT
>NW_008609729.1:0-2011 GCF_000691845.1 Merops nubicus
AGGGCCGCGCCGGCCCCTCGGTACCCCGAGCGCTCTCCCGTTCTCCGCGCCCAGGACTCCCTGTCGAGGCTGTTCTCTCGCTGCGGGCACGTCCAGTCCGTGGACATCTGCGACAAGCCGGAGCCCGCACAGAAGAAAGAAAAACTGACGTCCAAATTCTTCAACTGCAAAACCGCAAAGGTGAAACCCGGTGGGCTGGGGAATGCGGGTGCTTGAGTGGTCAGAACGGGCTAAAAGTCACAAAAATAGCCAAATAGTACTGTTGGGAACATGAAACACAGGAGGCCATTTGGGTGTATTAGCTATGTGATTAAACATATTTCAGTTTATCTTTTTTTACTATCCTACAGAAACTTGTGCTTTGATTTCTTCTTTTTTCCTGCAGCTCCTTTGCTGTGTCACCGTTTTCCCTGATATAGCTGACTGGCTTAGGCACCTTTTTCTTTTAGGGATTTCAGGTCGCATATGTGGTGTTCAAGAAGCCATCTGGTGTCCAGGCAGCCAAGGCTCTGTCACAGAAAGGTCCCTTGCTGATCTCAACTGAGTGTCACCCTGTGAAAACCGGCATCAGGAGTAAGTCTAATGTCTGATGGCGTTAGGAGACAGCCCCTAGCTGTCTCCTGCCAGCTAATTCCAGGGAATAACTGTACTTATTCCATGCTAAATACTCTCCTGTATGTCCCAGATTAATTCTTACCCATTTTGTGCTGGGCCAGGAGACGTCCAGTGCTTCGTTGTCCTGCTTTTGTTATTGACAGAGTAGCAATCTTGTTGTGCTGGACGCTGTAGTCTGGTCCAGTGACCCTGTGTGAGGACGGGGTCACTTGTGACAATGGAAGGGCAGTTTTTCCCAATATCTTTCCAGTATTCCACAGATCCAGAGAAACTGGCTCTGTCTTACCTTAAAATGGAATCCAGACTCAGTATCAGGCAGCAGTGCCTGGTGTGATGGTCACTTCAGATGTGACCCTTTGATATGAACGCAGCAGTCCTGAACATTGCACCTCTTGGCCCAGTCCTGCTGGGGAAAGTTGTAAGCTCTTCCCAGTGCTTACTGGCTGTGGCCTGGGCTGCAAGGTGGCAGCAGGGAGGCTGAGCAGGAAGGGGAACAGAGTGTGTCCTTCCCCACAGCAGCTCTCTGGAGCTGCCCAAAGGCGTCACACCAGGATTGCTGCTAACAGAGGCTGCTGCTGACCTGTGCCCTCTCTGTCTCAGAGTGGATCGCCAGCTACGCGGCCTCCATCGTGGATCCAGAGGAACTGAAGGCTGAGGTGGACGCCTACATGCAGGACTATGATAAAAAGATAGCAGAGGTGAGGCCAGGCTGGGGAGGAAACCCAGCTGAGCAGTTTGTTGGGGGAGAGAAAAGGGATCTCTCAGTGCCCCAGCCTCTGAGAGGGGAGGGAGGAAAGGCCAGAGGGAAACACACTGGTTGTCAGGGTTGGTTTGCTCCAGCGGGTGGGCAGTCAGGTCCTGGTTTGGTCCACGACACCTGGACCCTTCCACCCAGGGCTTACAATAGGTACCCACAAATAAGTGGGGTCCTGGCTGGCATGCAGCGTTGTGACTGAGGGGTGAACGCCTGCGCCCTCGCTCCCACGCCTCCCTTCAGAGCCAGTGCAGAAGCAGGAGCTGTAGCTTGGCAGGTCTGAGGAGCCGTGGGCGCTGAGCTGCCTCCCCTCGTGTGTCCCCAGGAGGAGGCCCGTGCGGCAGAGGAGGAGGGTGTCCCTGACGAGGAGGGCTGGGTGAAGGTGACGCGGCGGGGCAGGAGGCCCGGCCTGCCCCGCACCGAGGCTGCCAGCCTGCGGCTCCTGGAGAGGGAGAGGCGGAAAAGGGCCCGCAAGGAGCTGCTCAACTTCTACGCCTGGCAGCATCGGGAGACCAAGAGAGAACGTGAGTGCCCCAGTCTCCTCCTGTCCCTCTCCCTGCCTCCCGAGCTGCGTCCCTCCTCCTCCGGCTGCCCGCGGGGCTGGCGGGGGGGGTGTTCAGGCGGGCCCACAAACACCTGGTG
>NW_008609729.1:2042-11115 GCF_000691845.1 Merops nubicus
CCTAGCGATGGCTCCCGAGTATCTTGTGGGAGAGCCGCGGGTCGTGACTGCCCGACAGAGGTTTCTTGGGTCTGCACAAGGCACCGGCTGTAAGGGAGAACGAGCCCGTTTCCTCCCCAAGAGGGAGCTGCAGCACTGCGGGAGAGGGGCCGCCCGAGCTCCAGCTGGGCTCTCGGCCCCGGCACAAAAGGATCCGCTCTGGGAAGCGTTTGTGGCTGTCGGGACTGAGCTCCTCCTGGCGTGTGGAAGTGAAGCTCCCTAGGAGAGGAAGATCTGCTGGTCCCCTGCAACCTTTCCCTTTTTGCCCGTTGCAGATATCGCTCAGCTGAGGAAGAGGTTTGAGGAGGACAAGCAGAGGATCGCGCTGATGCGAGCCCAGCGCAAGTTCCGGCCCTACTAAGCTGTGTGAGAACTGTTCCTCAGCTGCCCCTGCTGGAGAGGGCAGGAGAGATGCCTGTGGACTCCATGTGCCAAAGGATTTCAGGGAAGGGAGGCAGCTTCAGGTTG
Source organism: Merops nubicus (assembly GCF_000691845.1). Lineage (NCBI taxonomy): Eukaryota > Metazoa > Chordata > Aves > Coraciiformes > Meropidae > Merops > Merops nubicus. Next base: position 2,550 of record NW_008609729.1, read on the forward strand.
TCCCTGCCCTTGGAGCTGAAATGGGAGATCCCTGTAAGTGCTGCTGGAGGGGGAGTTTCTGTCACTCAGGCTGGTGTCCTGCTCTCCTGGCCACCGTTTGGCCCTGTGGCACCACTTCCCAGGGTGCTTTGGTCAAGGGGCTGAGAGACTTGTGACAACCTGCACCTCCCTGCCACCCAGGGCCCTCCTGAAGGCTGGTGAGTGCTGGGATTGACCCGTCAGCCTTTGCAGGGGCAGGGAATGGCTGGAGAACTGTAAACTGCTCAGAACATAGCAGAGCCTCTCTCCCCCTGGGTCTGCTGTGGGGCACAGCTGGCTGTGGCAATAAAGGCACTGGGTTAGATGCTGGTGCTCCTGTGCATGTTTCCTCTGGGGGTATGAAGAGGGAGGTGACCTTGGTTTGGTGAGAGCATAACTGGGGAGTTCCCAGACCTGTTGTCCCAGGGAAAGATGGGTGGTTTGGGACAGAGCCCTACCCCTCCCCGTGGTGTTTCCCTCCCAGGCAGCTCACTCTCAGCCAGGTGCTGAGGCACCCAGTCTTCCAGCTCTGTGGACCTCTACAGCCAAGCCTAGCCTGCGCTGTGGGGACTTCTGTTGGCCACCAAAGGTGACCAAGGTGAGAGAGCAGCCTGGCTTTGCAGGAGGAAACCAGACTCTCCAGGGGCTGTTGCCGCTTGCCCTGTAGCCAGCCCACGGGAGGCAGGGAGGGCAGCGATGGACACATCCAGCTGCAGAGCAAAGCTTTGGTGCTGCCCACATGATATCTGTGCAGCTTTGGGCTCAGGGAGTGTCCAGCCCAGCACACTGTGATCAGAGCCCACCTACCCCCAGGCTGCAGCTTTGATGGGAGTGTGGCTGTGAATGCAGGGTGCAAATACTGCTGAATTCCAGAGAGCTGGCTTAAAACACATTCATGCTCCCCCAGAAGAGCCCCACTGCAAATGCCATTTCCATGGGCTTGCAGAGGGCGAGCACCCCAAAAGAAAGGAGGTTCATGCTCCTATAGAGCCAAGAAGACAAGAGTGAACATTGGGAGATTAATCTTTATTTAGGAGAAAAATAATTCTACCAACTCTTCCATTATTACCAGTTCTCCCAGCTGCTTCAGCTAGAGGATTAGTGACTCGTTCCTGAGGAGTTCATTAGAAGGGTCTCCCCTGCCCTACTGAGCTCTTATTTAAGCTGATTTTTTAGAAGAGCAGCAGCTCTCACAGTGGAACAGAGACCCTGAGGCCCCGGGAGCTCAGGCACCCACGGAAGGGAGCAGAGAGCAGAACACCCTCCTGGTTTCTCAGCAGGGCTAATCCCAGGAGGAGACTGGTTGCAGCATCCTCACGGAGGGGGTGAGATGAGCACCCACCTCTTGTGGTGCTGCAGCTGGTGCTGCTGCCCCAGGGGCTGCCTCTGCCTGCTCCACCTCAGGGTGCAAGGTCAGAGCAAGCAAGGGCAGGGCTGTGCTGGGCCCCTGTGTCCCTGTACTCGGAGCTGGAAGTGCAGGAAGGATTCCTCTTCCCTTTGACCAGATACTTGGCTCAGCTCTCTTCCAGGGAACCCCTGGCAGATCTGCTTCCACCCTGGGGTGAGCTGAGCTTAGGCATGGATGTGAGGTGGGAAAGGTGACAATCTCTCCAGAGCCTGCTTTCTAGCTGCCTGTTCTGGAGAGCTGCAGCAGCAAGGGCCTCAGAGCCTGGCCCTGGTGCTCTGTGCTGTCAGGAAGCTGCTGATGGTCCCAGACACCACCTCGGGCTCGTTCAGGTGCACGAAATGACTCCCAGGCACCTCGACCAGCTGGATGTGCTAGAAGGAAAGGACAGAGGCCACGTGGAGCAGGAAACGTTCCTCGGGCACGCCGGGCTCGTGTGCTGCTCGTGGCAGGTGCAGGGACAGTTTGTTCTCACCTCTCTGAGGGTGGACTCGAACGCCTCCCGTAGGGCTTTCACAAAGTGATTTCTGCTGTGCAGCTTGTGTGGTACCAAGAGCCCATCTTGTGCTCTGAAAAGCAAGGGCAAGGCTCAGTGCAGCACGTGGTGTGCCTCCTGTTTCCTTTGCTGCTGTCCTGGGCAGAAGCAGAGTCCCCAGGGCAGCAGGGTGACAGACCTGACTGCTCTGCCCAGGCTGCCTGGGCTCACACACAGCTCCCTGGATGAGCCAGGCCTGTGCCATCTCCTGCCCTTGCTGTCCTGGGCAGAAGCAAGGTGACATTCCAGCTCAGAGACATGTACCCTGTATGGCCTAGAGGGCCTGTCCTCACCCTGAGGCTGCATTTCTGGACAAGCAGGAAAATCCTTAAGCTCTTACTATTCCAACAGACCAGGGAAGCCAAAACTGCACCTCATTTCTCAACTTCTGGCATCTCCTCTCATTTCCTAGAGAATCTTTTAACAGCACCACACAAGCCAAGCAGAGCCCTGCACTTGCCACCCAAGGACCTGGGGAAATGCAGAGGAGGACTGGCAGAACCTGTTACCCACCAGGACAACACGACCCGTTGGGAGGCTCTGCACAAGCCACTGGCTACCTCCCCCACCTCCTCCCTGCCTCGGGGGCACAGGGGAGAGCTTCCAGGAGCTGGGTCAATAATGGAGGCTCTGGGACCAACTGGAGGAGGTGGAGGCTGCTGTGATTTCACCCGTTTGCCCAGGCAGGAGGCAAACTTCTGGGGCCTGCAGAGGGGGCAGGCTGGGTGGCTGTGACTGGGGAAGTCACGCCAGGAGGACAGCAGGTGGGAGAGGTGCTGTGGAGGGTGACATTTGCCAGGATGGTCCTTTGCTGTGGGGCCAAGGAACAGAAAGCTGTGGGACAGGAGCAGGGGGAGCACAGGGCAGGACTGGCATTTCCTCAGCCAGCCTGAACAGATGTTCCAGCTGCTCTCTGCCTGCCCCAGGAGCCTGCCTGGCCCAGGGCAGTGGTGGAGAACTGGGAAATGTTCCCCACATGTGAGGCCACACTGTTGTGCCAGCCTGAAGGTCTGGGTGGCTTCTGCAGTGGAGGAGGGAATAGCAGAGGACTCCTTTCTAACCCTCCTTCCCTCCAACCAGGGCTGTGGGGAGGCAGTGAGGGGTGGTTTGGCTCATGCCCCACTCACACGACGATGAGAACACGGTCCTGGATCTTCTGCAGGAGCTTCACACACTGCTCCACCGTGAGGGACTCTCTGTCCTGCTGCAGGTGTGGGGAGAAGGAGAGCAGCACAGGTCAGGGAGAGCAACCAGGGCAGGGGTGTCCTGGGCCCTGCCACACCAGCAGCTCTGGAGGCAGATGTGCTGGCTCTGCTGAGGCCCCTCCTGCCCGGCTGCCTGCTGGGCTGCAGCACACACAGGAGAGATCTCATAGAGCAAAGCTTTCAAAATCCTCCCACTGAAAAGGAGCCATGACACCACCCTGCCTTCCGTGCCCTGGTGGTAGCACAGGTAGGGGCCCCAACTTGCTCAAAAGGGGCAAAAAGCTACAAAAATGTTAAATGTCAGGACTTTGCTCTGTGCTCTCTCCCCTTCTTATAGGGGTGGCCTGACAAAGCGGCCGACCAAAAGCTTCCATCCATCCATCTGCTGCCTGAGAAGTTCTAACAGCAGGAAGATGTGGCCAGGAGGCCCTGGGGCAGAGGAACTGCTACAAAAATCAGTAACATTTTCCAGTGACTCTGTAAGCAGAGTCAATTAACGACCGAGTGCAGGCTCTTCTAACAGCAGCATTGAAAAGAGATGTGGGAACTGGGGAAGCAGCAGGTGACTGGCTGGGTGGAGGCAGGGCCTGGGCTCAGCCACTGGGCCTCTGCTGCCCCTGCAAGCTCAGGGCTGGGAGGCAGCAGGGGCGTGTCGCTCACCGTACGGACTCTCATGTCTCTGTTGTACACCAGCCCTGGAAGGAAAAACACAAGAGAAGGTGTTTAATGTCTCAGGGGAGCAGGAGCTGCACAGTTGCTCCTCATCTTTGGGGTCTGACCCAGACTTTTTGAGTTGGGAGGAATAGGATTAATCGAGATCTCTCCTTTCTTTGATTTCTTTTCTTTAGCAGTTCTAGGACTCGAGCACCAACCCCAGTTGCTGCGATTGGAGAGCTCTGCCTCCAAACTTAATTGATCCCATTCAGGCTGGGTAAACTTGAAGCTAGGGCACCCTGTACCCTGTGGAAGACAATGGCTGTTGGCACCACTCCCTTCCCTCACCCAGTTTTGGCCCAGCACTGTGATGAGCCCTGTCTCCATGCAGCCCCTTACCAGCGGGTGTCTCAGTTGCTCCTCTCTGCAGTAGGATTGCCCCACCCTCTGCTGTCAGATGTGTGTTTGCTTCTAAGAGCCTGGGGGAGACATGGCAGAGAGATTGTTCTGCTGGAAAAGGGAAGAATTGAAGCGCAAATGGCACGACAAGGTGACAGTGAGCTCTCAGGCTGCCTCAGAAAAGAGCAGGGAGAAACAACAGCTGCTGGCAGCAGAAGCAAAAGGTCTTGCTGAGATTCCAGAGAAGGACTTGAAAGGGGAAGTGCAGGGACAGTTTCCCTTTCTTATTTATGCAGCTCTAACTCTGTTCAAAGTGAGGGCAAGCAGCGAATGAAGAGGCCAGATGGGAACCCACCTCTGCAATGCTGCTTCAGGGCTCCGTGCTTTGGGAGTCTGCTGCTTTGCCTCTAGGCTCAGTAATCTGTCAATCACTGTCCGTTTTGATTTCAGCCATGCCTCAGTGTCCTGCAACAAAGAGAGGTGGGGACCAGGAGCCACCAGTTACAGACATCCTATCACAAATGCCCCTTTCTAGGGAAAAGGGAACAGCAATACTTAAAAGGCAAAGTAAGAACAGAAAGCTAAGCACTGCTGCAACTAATTTACTTTTTACCCTTGCAATATTTTCTACCCCTTCCAACCTCACTTTTGAGTTGAGGACAACTGTCCAAAAGAACAAGGTAAACCTGGTATCATTTGTCTCTCTGTCCCTGGGCTTCTATCCCACTTCTGCCCAACCAAAGCCCCAGCATCTGGTAGCAATGATGGCAGGTTGGCAATGGAGCTGTATGTCCTGCCAGGAACAGGAAAAGAAATCCACCCATCTTGCACCCAGGCCACCCAGCAAGCTGTTGGCAGAGAGACCACCTCAGCTGGCAGCTGCTTGCACAGAGGGTCCCATTGCCTTTGTGCAAGGGCACGGCACAGAAGTGAACTTCAGTGCAGGGACTGCAGGATGTGGAGCAGTACAAAGTGTCCCCAGAGGGCCATGCAACAAGGAGCAGGTCTGTGCCTGCCAAAAAGAAGAGCCCCTGAGACTTGTGTAACCTGCCAGGAGCTGGTCACATCGGTGCTTTCTCTGAACAGATGAGGGAAAGAAAAAGAAAAAAAAAACAACTAGTTTTTATTTAAGAAGTAGGAGGGGAAGAACATGTGAAAACTAACCTCTGGAGCTAGCAGAAAGCCAAGACTTTCCAGCAGGATCAGCTTGTCCACCATCTCAGGATAAAGGAAACAGAACTGAGGAGAGATGAAACAGTATGAGAGAAGGAGAAAAGCTGAGCACTGAGTGATGTCTTCACCCTGCCACACTGGAGAGGGGGTCAGGGAAGGGCCTCTCCTCCCCTGAGACCCAAGCCCCACACAGTCCCTCCCTTCATTCCTCTCCCATTTGTTGTTGCAGCTGCAGAAATCACAAACTCCATGAAGAGAGGACTTCACTCACCATTCCTGCCACAGCCCCACCTGTAAAGGAGAGAAGAGGGCTGAGTTACTCGCAGGACAGCCCCCAGTAACAGAAACTCCATGGTGTGCAGGGCCTGGGAGCTTGGCCAGAGCAGCCCCAGGAAGCAGAACCCCACTTGTGGCCAAACACAGTCACGTCCCAAGCACACAGAACAGAGCCTGAGGCTCAGTTGCCCTCAGCACGCTCCCTGACCCACCAAGAAGGGTGCTGCTGTCCCCAGGCTTTCCAGGGACAGGAAGGCCTTGCTGTGAATTCTCCTGGAGACCACCCCTCTTTGCCCACTGCTGGTCCCTCCCCGGGGTGGGGGAAAGGCCCACAGCAAGAGTTACCACTGTTTGTACCACAGGGTCTGCAAAGCAGAGGCATTTCCAATGAGGGCACAGATTTCTGAATCACTCAAGCAGCAGGCTGGTACTTGACAAAATACAATAAATATTCCAAACCAGCTCCTAGCAGCATGTCTTGTAAGTTAATTATCTGCTTCCACTTCCCTGAATTTCACAGCTTACAAGGACAAGAGCCACTTACCCATACTGTGACCCATCAGGGTGAACCGTCTCCACTGCAAGGCTAAGTGGTAACACAGAAACAGAGAGTGCTGCATTAGACACCACAGCAGCAGCACCTCGCTGCTTCTTCACCAAGACAGGCCCCTTCTCCCAGGAGGGCTTTTGCACTGCTTGATTTGCTTCCTAATCCAGAAATGAGGTGGCTAAGTAGGCCAGTTTTAAAGAAAAAGAGCATCCAGCCACCTCATTTCTTTGGTAGTTAAGTCACAGGGCTCTCGAGCTCTCTCTGTATGGTGAACAAGCTGCATCAAATTCCCACTCGTTGCCAGACGTGAGACTGGCAAGAAGCAGGAGTCTGACTGGGCAGCAGCTGCTGGCAGAGAGAGACCCTGACAGAGTGCCCTGCTGCAGGGCATCCCACACGAGCCATGAGGACACAGGGCCAGGTCTGCTGCCTTGAGGAAAGCAGGATTATTCCAAGTGAAGTCTCTCTGCAGCATTTAGCCCATCGGGCTCTTTGTTTCTAGGAGGCTTAGGGGGAACTCCTGCTTCATCAGTGCTGCCAACCTGACATGTACCTCAGTGAAAGAAGTGTTTTACCCTCTGGCACATCAAAGGACTTTCAGAGGCTCTCTGTATACTGAATAAGGGATGCAAAACTGCATGTGACAACGTCCTGCAAGGCCAGCACACAGACAGGCACTCGGATCAAGAGCTACGAGGAGCCCAGGACACCTCAGCTTTCACATTTCTTCACACAATACAAAAGCAAGCAGCAAACTGCCACGGAGAAAACGAGAAGAGCCCCCAACTTGCACGTCACACTGGTTAGAGGTCACTGGCTGATTACAGAAAGTCATCCACCACTTAACCACTACTGCTTTTTAGGATAAACACTTGCTTCCCAGGGCTGGCTGCTGCAGCTTCTCACAAACAGTGAGAAAGAGAGATGCTTCCTAAGTCTATGGTCACAAAGCACCAGCTGACATCAGGCTGGGGAGAAGCAGCAGGGAACTACCCCTCTCCTGGCAGTAAATGCTGCCTGCTGGTTCTCAGGAGCAGGGGTAACAGAGCAACCCCTGCACCAACACCCCCTCGAGGGTCCCCCCAACCACCCACCTGCTGCCACCCGGCGCACATCGGTCACGTAATCCAGAAAATGGTAGGGGGAGCCTGTGGGTCGGTGGGACGACAGGCCGTGGCCAGAAAAGTCCATGGCCACGTAATAGCAACCTGAAAGGGAGAGAGGAACAGATGGGTGGCCCTGCAACACAACCAGACCCATCCTGATGAGCCAGACCTACCTCTGGGGAGCAGCGGAATGAGCGTGTCAAAGGTGTTGGCGTTGTCCAGCCAGCCATGCAAGCACAGCACAGGGGGTCCCTCGGAGGGTCCCCAGGCCTTGGCTGCCACGTGGCCCCAGGGCACGGGGAACTTCAACTCTGAGAACATGCCCAAAACAGAGCGCTTGCACCTGATGTCCGTGGAGAGCCACGTGCTCAGAGCAGGTCCCTGGGATCTTGTTAATGGCCCAGAGCTCTGAAAAAAGTAATACAGGTCTTTAGTAACTCACCAGCCTCCTGTGGTCTTAATTAGCAGCTTGCTGATTTGTAGCTCCCCATTCAACATCCCAGGCTGCCATCCCTGCCCACCTGTTTGGGGAATCCTCCTCCCAGCACGTACTAGCAATGCTCCTAGGAAGAAACAAGCTTTCCCCACACAGGAGGAGAAAGCCTCTTCTTTGTGTCTCTGCAGCAGCTGCAACCTGACCAGAAGGCAAAGCAGATCCGGCAAGAGGGAACCATACAGAATTTCCCCAGCTAGCTGCAGTCAGCCAGAAACCTACCCTGGACCAAACAGACGATTTCAGGAATAAGGCTGCTGCTTCCAATACTAGACTGTTCTCATCTTCTCTTCTACCTTGGTGCCTCTCCTCTTTCACACCACCAGTCGGCACCTTCGAGAGAGCAAAGGACTGCGTGCCACACAACAGGTCATTGCACGGGAGGCTGGCACCCCCCAGGGCCGGGGACCCTGCACGGGATAGGGGTCTGCAGCCTGCCAGGCACCCGCTCCACCTCAGACCTGCCTCATCTGTCTGACAATCACCTCCCTCTGACCTTTACCCAGCCCCGGGCTCCCGAGTGAACCTCCCAGGGCTGCCCAACCCCTGGGGATCCTCCAGGGGTGGTTTGAGTATTGCCCCTTTACACCCCAGCACTTCCGACCCCTGGGTCCCTGCCTGGGCAGCCTGACTACCCTCAGGTCTCTCACGTCACATCCCCTCCCCAGAGTCTTGTCTCAAGTCTCCGAGAGCCCCACAGCGACTCGGTCAGCCCAGTGTCCGCCCAGGTGTGCGGAAAGAGGGGCGGGCCG
>NW_008609730.1:0-997 GCF_000691845.1 Merops nubicus
CAGGCGAGTCCGAGCCCCTGGACCACCGGGGGCCCCGCTGAAATTCTCAGCCCTCTGCCAAAGGCGTCTCTAAATGCGAGATAGAATATAAATATTCTATTCTGTCAGCAAATTCGGGCAATAAAAGGGCGAACCGCGGCTGGTTCTCGCTCATTTCAAAGCTATAAGCCACTATTTCGTGTTCCCGCTTCATCGGCTGGGAAGGGTAACCCGAATAATTATCTCTCCGTATTAATTAACCTCAGCGAGGGTAGGGGTGGCACAGATCCGTACCTGGCTGAGATTGTCCTTCCAGCAGCATGTCTCTTGGCACAAACCCGCGTATTAAAAGCCCCTCGGATGCTGTTCTAGGTTTAGAAATTGGAATTTAGGAGCACTCGCAAGTTTGTCACTAGAGTCGTTTTAGCGAGCGAATGTTTTCTATCCTCTTTGCATTTAAAGGACTTTAGTTAAATTACATCTTTTTTATTATTATTATTTGTTTATGGGAGTGTGCTTACATGATGTGTTTGGAAGAGTTCGGGTGAGCAAATTATTTAAATCACTGCCTTGGAATAATATTCTCGTTGGCACCATCAGCCCGTCCTGGTTTTCTCTCTGTTTTATGTTCTTAATCAATACCATTTAGTCTGGTGGAGCCGACTAAAAATCAACTGTGCGTCCAGTGGCCCACGCACTGGTTTGACTGGGATGGGAACCCGGCAAGAATCCCACCTGGAGTCGGTGGGGGCGGGTACCTCTGTTTGGGATGATAATATTTTGGGATGCAGTGTAGGAAAAACCAAGTGCACGATCAGATTTAAGGAGACTTCTGTCCCAGCAGAAGGCACACAACGATGGAAAGAAAAAAAGCTTGAAAAGTTATGGTCTTTTACAATTTGAATTTGAAATAGAAAAATGGACACACGCACGCGAAAAAAAAGGAGAAAAACAAACCAAACAAAACAACAATTTATTTTCCTCGTTTCAACCATCCCTCCACTGACTCTTGCCTCGA
>NW_008609731.1:0-1260 GCF_000691845.1 Merops nubicus
ACCCCGGCCCCGCGTCCCGCTGCCAGGAGACAGCGCTACCGTAAAGCGCCGAGCGCGCGGGCGACGCCGCCGTATTGCTGCTAATAGCGGCACCAACACCCTGCCCCGCGGGAGCAGGATCGACCGAAGGCTGGTTTGGGTGGGAAGGGACCGCGCAAAGTCACCGAGTCCAACCCCCCTGCAGGGAGCAGGGACATCTGCAACCAGAGCAGGTTGCTCAGAGCCCCGGCCAGCCGCCAGGGATGGGGCAGCGACCACCTCTCTGGGCAGCCTGGGCCAGGGGCTCATCACCCTCAGGGTCAAAAATTTCTTCATTCTCTTTAGGCTAAATCTGCCTCTTTCAGTTTGCAACCGTCACCCCTTGTCCTATTGCAACAAGTCCTGTTCAAAAGTCCCTCCCCATCTTTCCTACAGCCCCCCTTGAAGTCCTGTCAGGCCCCCAGAAGGTCTCCCCAGCTGGAGCCTTCTCCTCTCAGGCTGCCCCAGCCCAACTCTCTCCTGCTGGGCTCCCAGCAGAGGGGTTCCCCCCTCGGGGCATTGCTGGGGCTCCTCTGGCCCCGCTCCAGCAGGTCCCTGTCTCTGCTGTGCTGAGGACTCCAGAGCTGCCCCAGCACTGCAGGGGGGTCTCCCCAGAGCGGGGCAGAGGGACAGGATCCCCTCCCTGCCCTGCTGCCCATGCTGCTGGGGGTGCAGCCCAAGCTGCTGGGGGCTCCTGGCCAGCTCCTCACCCCCAGCACCACCAAGGCATTTTCCCTAGGGCTGCTCTCCAGGCCTGTACCCCCAGCTTGTGTTGATATCAGGTGTTGCCCTGACTCAGGTGCAGGACCTCATGAGGTTCGCCAGGGTCCACTTCTCCAGCTTGTCCAGATCCCTTTGGCTGGATCCCAACCCTCAGGTGTGTCAGCTTCACCACTCAGCTCAACCTCAACAGCAGCCAGAAAGTTTTGGGGTGTCTGCTGGCTCCCCCTGAGGGGCATAGGCACCACAGAGCCCCTGCAGCATAAGGCAGTTGAAAAGTAAAACAAAGTTGGGTGTAAAGAGGCCCAAGAGTGTGTGAGCATAGAGAAACCCAGAAGCAATATATGTCAACTGGACAGTTCTGATCCAGGGGGTCTTTGGGAAGAGGTTGTGCAGAAATGTTTCACAATGAGCATGCTTCAGGCAAACAGGTTTGTTTTGTTTTTTCACTTGGTAAAATAGAATCATTAAGATTGGAAGAGTCCTGTAAGATCCAGTCCAACCACCAACCCAACACTACCA
>NW_008609732.1:0-4478 GCF_000691845.1 Merops nubicus
TGATCAGACCTCAGACAGATGCAGGACAGACTCCTTAGCTCCCTGGAGAAGTGAAGCTCTGGAACCCCTGGGCTTAAGTTTTCTCCTTTGACTTTCCATCAGAGCTACAGCAGCAGCTGGATGAAGTCTCATCCAAGGTCCAGGTTCTCCAGGACAAGCTTGGTGTCCCAGAGAGTGACTGTTCAGACCAAGCTGTCCAGATTATCCTGCAGCACAGCTGAAGGAGCAGCAGCAGCTGCTGAGACCTCTCCTGCACCACAGCATTGCCCGGGCTGGGGAGAGGGCAGGGGAGGAGAGGGCAGGGGAGGAAGGAACAGGGGTTGTCTCACCTAATGCTCCTGTTTCTGTCTGCTGCTTCTGGCTGTTCCCAGGAGGAGACAGAGAAAACAGAAGAAATTGGAAAGGTCACCAAGGAGCAACTGGACCTGAAGGCACAGGCTGAACAAGAGGCTCAGTTACAGAACATCGTGGAGGTTTGAGGAGTCCGTGGGCCCTCCCAGCAAGGGGAATTGCTTCCTGGGGGCTGGGGGTGAGGCTGCCACGCGGGGCCCACCAGTGATCCCCCCCCCCCAGAGAACCAGAGCTTGGCTGCGGCGCCCCGTGTGGAGCCATGCTGGAGCTGCTGGTGGGGCTGGGAGAGCTCCTGGGAGCTGCTGCTGAGCTCTGCTGTGCTGCAGTGTTCTCAGCCTCACTCCATGGGGTTTGCTGCGTGGAGGTGAGTGCACAGTGACCCAACACTCACCCCCCACCACAGGCCGTGGTTTCCTGCATTATTTAGGGAGCTGTGAGGCCGCTGAGGCCACACGTAGGCCTGGGATGAATTCGTGAGGAGATGGAACTCTGTGCAGCACCACGGGGCAGGGACTGCTGCCCTGCTTCCCAAAGCAGCAGGAGCTCCTGTTGCAGGGTCCTTGCTTGTGTGACACCTTCAGAGCTTCTCCTGGGTTAGCAGCTTGAGAGCATGGGGGAAATAGCAGGGAGTGACTCTGCCACAGAGCCTCTGTGCCCCGTTACAGGGTGATATGAGCTGAGGTTCCACCAGGCCAAGGGCCAAGTCCTGCACTTGGGTCACAACAAACCCCAGCAAGGCTCCAGGCTGGGGGAAGGGTGGCCAGAAAATTCCTGGGGGTGTGGTTAACAGCCAGCTGAAGTTGAGCCAGTGTGTGCCCAGGTGGCCAAGAAGGCAACCAGTATCCTGGCTTGGATCAGCACTGGTGTGGCCAGCAGGACTAGGGCAGGGACTGTGCCCCTGGACTGGGCACTGGGGAGGCTGCACCTTGAACCCTGGGTCCAGTTTCCAATATCTCACTACAAGAAGGACCTTGGAGCACGGCCAGGGAAGGGTCTAGAGCCCAAGTGTGGGGAGGAGCAGCTGAGGGAGCTGGGGGCGCTGAGCCTGGAGCAAAGGAGGCTCAGGGGAGACCTTCTGGCTCTGCACAGCTCCTGACAGGAGCCTGGAGCCAGGGGGGGGTCGGGCTCTGCTACCAAGGGACAAGGGACAGGACAAGAGGAAAAGGCCTCAAGTTGCCCCAGGGGAGGTTGAGGTTGTCCCTGAGGAACAATTTCTTGCCCTGGAGGGTTGCCCAGGGCTGTGCCAGGCTGCCCAGGGCAGTGGTGGAATCCCTGGAGCTCCTGGGGACTCCTTTTCCTGGGGAGTGACACATCTGGGCCTGGCCAGCAGTGACCACAGCAGTGATGGGGATTTGTGCTGGTGGCTACTGTGGGGTTTCTTCAGCTGGTTTTCTCCTCTTCTCCCACACAGGAGGTGTTGCTGCCCCAGGGTGGCCCAGCCCAGGGGATAATCCCACCCTCACACTGGGTCCTGGGTGCTCAGTCAGCTGCAGGGTCTCGTGGTCTTGCCTAGGAGCAGTTAGGAAGGAGCCATGACTCTGCTGCTGACCTTGGTGGCATCTCCCCTCTCTTCTGAGCTTCCCTTTGTGCAGCCTGAGAGTGGGAATTGTCCATGGCTGCTGCCAGGGACCAGCCCAGCTCCCCAAGGCCCTTGTGCCTGCACTGATTCCTGCTTAATGGTCGTTTTCACTTCATGGTTGGCCAAAAAAACCTGAGGGGAGGGAGCAGGCCTGTGAGGAGCATCCCTGTCCAGGCAGGGCTGCTGAGAAACAGCAGCAGTGCTCTGTGGGAACAAAGATGAGCAGCAGTCTCCCTCAGATGTGAAAAAAAATGTGTCTGTGGCACTGGTGGCAGCAAAACTGCAAAATGTTGTTGTCCTTCTCCCTGTGCTCTGCCTGCCTCGGGTCCCTGGCAGCTTCCTGGGTGGAGGTTGAGGTGACCCCCACTCCCCTCACCAGGCTGCACTCTGCTGATGCTGGACGTGGAATTGCAAAGCTGAAGGTGAGTCCTCGATTAGCATGGATGGGGAGAAGCCCTGGCCAGCTTGATCCCAGGAATTCTGAGCTCCCTGGGACAGACCTGGATGGGCCCAGTCTGGGGGTTGAAGCTCACCAACAGCCAGCTGGGACGAGCTGGTTTCCACTGTGCCTGTGGTTTCACAGAACCACAGACAGATGTGGGTGGGAAGGGACCTTCCAAGGTCACCCAATCCAACCCCCTGCAGGGAGCAGGGACATCCCCAGCTAGACTAGGGTGCTCAGAGCCACGGCCAACCTACCCTGGGAGGCCAACCTCCCCTGGGATGTTGCCAGGACTGTGGCAGGGACCGCCTCTCTGGGCAGCCTGGGCCAGGGGCTCACCACCCTCAGGGTCAAACATTTCTGCCTTCTCTCCAGTCTAAATCTCCCTCTTTTAGTGTCCCAACAGGCCCTGCTGGAAAGGTTGAAGGTAGAATCACAGACTGGTTTGGGTTGGAAGGGACCTTTCAGGGTCACCCAGTCCAGGGCAGGTTGAAGGTGTAACACAGCCCCTTGTGCCCTGGCAGTGGGGTCCTACCCAGGGCAGGACGAAGCACCGAAGTCACCAGTGATTCAGAACTGCCCCAGTGCCTCAGCAGCCCCCAAGGGGAAGAAATTGTTCCTTGGGTCCAACCTCAACCTCCCCTGGGGCAACCTGAGGCCATTTCCTCTTGCCCTGGTGCCTCTCAGGATCCCTTGGGAAGAGCAGATGCTCCCAGGCAAGCCGGTGGTGCTGCAGGTGCTGAGGGGGGCTGGATCTCCTGCTCCAGGAGGCTTCTCCCTGGAGACCAGATCCAGCTCCAGCCCCACAGAGGCAGGAGCTGAAGCAGGAGGACAGCCTGGGATGTGTCGGGAGCCGGGGGGGAGGCGGCGGCTGCCTGATGGATTACTGCAACTTCATTTTTTTTCCCAATAAAAAACAATATATAAACCCCAGAATTAATTAGCCTCGTCGGCTGGTGGGGCCAGGGTTACTGAGGGTGGCTGGGAGAAGAGTTAAAAATAGCAGGAAGGCCCAAGTGGAAAGTTTCTGTAACATCACAAGTCAGGCATTTGGTGCTTACCCGCCCTGACAGGCAGCAGCCCGTGCCAGAGCCCTCTCCACCAGCCCTCGGCCCTTTCCCACTGACCTCCCTGCAACTTTTCACACGACTTCACCCGCCCGGCGTTTTTTCTAATTAACCCTTTGCTTGCAGACACCGGATTTGCTTCTTGCAAGAGCAAAACGGGCCCCGAGCAGCGCTCAGCCCGGGGGTGTGGGAGCACAGGGCTCTGGCTGCCCCTCCTTGGGTCCCTGCACCCCCCTGTGTATCCGTTCCCATCTCCATTCCACTTTCCTCTCTTTAAAAATCCTCCCAATTTAAGGGATACCCCCCCCTGTGTATCCATTCCCATCTCCATTCCACTTTCCCCTCTTTAAAAATCCTCCCAAATCAGGGGATTTTCCCAGCAGCTTCAAGCCCTGTGCCGGGGTCACTCTGGACACACAGTTTGTCCTGGGCTGGGGTGGGGATGGAGCTGAGCGAGCCCAGCCCGTGGTGCTGGAGAGCAGAGGGACCTGGCTGCTCCGGGGGCTGTCCCCACTCCTCTCTGTCACCTGGCATTGACTCAGAGGTGGCTAATTCCATCCCTCCCCCTCTGAGGGGTTTCATCTGGCTCTGCCTCTCTGGGAAGCCCAGTGGGCACCGAGCAGGGGGCTCAGCTGCGAGGTCAAAGACAAGAGACAGGACAAGAGGGCACGGCCTCAAGTTGCCCCAGGGGAGGTTTCAGTTGTCCCTGAGGAACAATTTCTTGCCCCGGAGGGTTGCCCAGGGCTGTGCCAGGCTGCCCAGGGCAGTGGTGGAGTCCCCACCCCTGGAGGGGTTTCCAAGCCGTGGAGATGTGGGGTGAGGGACACGGGGCAGTGGGGACCTGGCAGTGCTGGGGAAGGGTTGGACTCGGTGGCTCTGGAGGGTCCCCCCGCTCACCCAGCCCCCTGCTTTGTCCTGGGTCCCACAATGGGGGTCTGGGCCCTCCCCACTGGAAACCAGCCCCAAACCTGGGCACCCAGAGGAGGTGGCACAGCGGACCCAAGGCTGGCTTCCCTCCACCATGGGCTGCTGTGGCAGG
>NW_008609733.1:0-585 GCF_000691845.1 Merops nubicus
ATATATATATATATATATATGTAAAAGACTTCTTAATGGTCTTTGTTTCTCCCTGTAGCAATGTAAAAATTCCTACAGCATAAAAGTAAACAAAAACCCTCAGAGGAAGAGTTTTATGATCTTTATTACTGCTTTTTATTGCTATGGCAGTTGATTTTCTCCACTTGCTAATACTTTCCAAGTCATGAGCATCCAAGTGAGCTTTGCATGTGTCTCCATGCACACGCCCTCATTCCATAGTGGGTATGATGAGAAACCTGCAGTGATTCACAGCATGCTCACTATCTGCCTTAGCAGTATTAGCCATACCTGTCTTGCTTGTGGGTTCAAAGGAATAGCAGTATAAATCCTACTTTCTCTGCCAAAATACTGCATTGTGTGGTATTAAAGGCCAACTTATCAGTGTCTCCCAAATGTATGAAACCACTGTATTATTGCAGTACATGCCTTGGAGAGAGCTGTTACTTGGAGATCAACATGGGATGGCTAGTGGGAGCCTTGGGTTAATGTTGCTTGCTTAACCTAGTTAATCATTGCTTTATCAAACAGTTACCATCCTTTAAAATGTGGTCCTGAAAGTAATAC
>NW_008609733.1:616-5338 GCF_000691845.1 Merops nubicus
AGGGAAGTTCCAGTCTGCTTGTGACTGCAAGGGTGGTTTTTACTGGTTAATGAATCCAGAGAGGGTTTGTGTGCTTTTGATTGGGATTTAATAGTTCAGGTAATTCCTCTTTCAGCTCCAGTAGTTTGCTATGAGAATATCATTAAGAAATGCATGACACCACAAAGAAGAAATTAAGAGGAACAAGAGGGTGAACTTTTTTTCTTTTTTTGGTTTGGTTTATGTTTAAATGGGTATATTTGTCTTTTGGTGCCTTATCGTGCAGTATCCTGTAGGGCCTTGCAAAATACTTGTCCTGTTTCTCAGCAAGAACTTGCCAGCACAAGGGATAAAAGAGTTTTAGCAATAAATCTGAAGAAAACATGTACACCTGACATGGAGGTGCTCAGGTGCTGCTGTTGCTGTGTAGATGAATGAGGTTTGTTGAGCAATACAGTACCTTCCAGGGGTGTATGTTCCCCAGCTAATTCACACAGTTCAGCTCAGTTCCCAGCCAGTAACTAGTTTTGACATTGGACCTTCTGTGCCTGTGATCACACTTTGAACTCAGAATGCTGTCCCAGGCTGAGAGATTCCCTGATCATGGGTGCTTTCCCAATGGGGAGAGTGCAGGGGCAGAGTCTCCTCTAGCTGGTGGAACAGGAGGAGGCAGTTGGTGTGTCGCTCTTGAGTTCAGGGATGTATGCACAGCGTAACCAAATGATGGCCTAAGGTGCTCCAATGACTTTGATTTAGCTAATAAAATCTCCCATGCATCATTTAATGAGCTAAAGCCCAACATGGGCTTCTTCTCCTTTTGACATTTAATCCACTTTAACTTTGCTTTCCAGATGTGCTCAGGGATGAATCTGATGAGTAGATTTTGCCCCAGAGCAGGAAATCAGCCTGCAGGTAACCCAGAAGGGCTTGGCAGAGACTTGCTGGTAGATTTGGGCTTCATCTGCTGGCCATCACCTGCCATCATCTACTTTTGATGCTTTTGTTCCTTTTAAAATACCTTGCCAAGGGAATTCACAAAGAGATTGATGAAATCTGTCCTGGAGGGTTATGTTTAAGATGAGTGTAAAGGACTTAAGGCCAGCTTTGAGGTTTGGAATACAGTGATGGACAAGCAGATCAACAGCTTTGGGGCTAAACCAGATAGCAGGACAGCAGCAAGTACAACTCAGCAGCACAATTATTCTTAGATGGTGCTGGATGCTAGAGTTAGTCTATATATAGCTCTGTACTTTGTGTGGTCTTTGCCCCATGGGTGCTCATGGAGTGGAACCCTGGGGTGGATCATGATGCAGGACTACCATCAGAGGCAACACTTGCCTCCTGCATGGCTGGGAAGGTAGAGGATGGTTTCTACCCTCCTCAGTGAAGGTGCTGTGATGCCATTTGGGTGTCGGGACCCCCAGCAGCCATGCTGGTCTTTGCATCTGGTGACTCCTTCTTCCCTGTCTTATAGGAGCTGAGCGTTGTGACCTGCCCTGCCCTTCCCTGCTCGGTGTGGGAACGACCTGAAGGACATCTTGGAGCCACCTGTACTGCTTCATGCAGTTAAAGTAAGGATAAGTGTTTTGGCATCTTTCAGATACAGGCGTGAGGGTTGAGCTGAAGGGTTCAGGGGAATGGGTTTGCCCATTTGCTTCCCTGCTTGGCAGCAGGAGAGGAGCCTGATACCGAAGCACATGTTATAAACAAATTTGATAAGTTATTTTGCCATAAAATACAATGTCTTGAGGATGGAAGCAAAAAACCAAAGTGGTGTGTGGGCTCATCCTTTGCATCAGCCGTATGCCTTGGAGGATCAACTGGTTTTCCCTGTTACTTTGAGATAAAGCTTTCCCAGCCCTGGGGCAGGCACATGGTTATAGCCTGAGGATTTCCGTGGGAGCTGGTCAGGATCAGAGCTCAAGTCCACGGGGCTCAGGTCCTGCCAGCCACTGGTTGGATGTCTCTCCCAGTTTGGCACGGTGGCCACCTGGTTGTCCTGGAGCAGTTGTGGTGTTGAGGCTTCTGGGGTTGTTTTTTTGTTAACACCAGCTTCCTGGTGTGGTGAACCTGATCAGGGGATGGATCTACCTAAAAGTGAATGTATGGTTATTGCAATACTGACAGTAGGTGTTCTGACTCATGGAGTTACACCCATTCTCTCCAAAAAGACTTGAATTAGCAAAAACTGCTAGCCTGGAGCAAAGAAACTGAGAGCCTTGCTTAGAAAGGGACACTTCCCACATTTGAGCTCTGTCAAGGGAGGGAGGGTGGAAAACCACCACAAGCTGCCTGTTTTCTCCTCCTGCTCTTTCTAACCTGTTTACCTTCTGCAGTGTTTCATATTTTCCATGGTCTCCCCTGAGAAGCCCAGAGCTTTAACGATCCTGGGTCCAAGTCATTGGGTGTTCCTGAGCTGTAGCAGCAGCTAGGTGGATTAATCATAAAACTGCTGTTTCTGTAGAGAGATAAATATTTATTGTAATTAAGTTTCCTTTTTTTTATAATGGGGTTAGGTAGGGGAATTTCACCTATTTTCAGAGCTTAAGAAAGAACTGAAGTCTTTGGCAAAATTATGAATGAAGCGTGTTTTATTGGAAATGAGTAAGTAGCTGGCTGAGAGCTGAGCTCCAAGTTCATCATTAGTGTTGATGTTCGTTAGCCAGGTGGATGGAGCTGCATGGAATGGAGGAGTGCATGACACCAGTTGCCATGTAAAAGAACCAATTTGTGCTTGGTTTGTCATGTGGTTTCTGAACTTGGCACCTATTTCTGGAGCACGGTGAGCTTGCAGTGAGCTGTGCTTGCTGCTGAGGAAGGTGCTGGACCCTTCTTGGAGGTGACCAAGGGGATGACTTCTTGCATGGCAGCAGCAGAGAAATCTCCAGGGAGGCCCAGCACAGGCAGCCAGAGCTTCTCACCTGACCTCCTGCCTGGGAACCAGCCTCTGCATCGCGTCTGATTTCTGGGTGTGTCTTCTCTGAAGGATCTGGAAAACAAAAAAGGCTGAACTGGAGTTTAGGAACAGCATTCTCATACCTTTTACTTTTTCTGCCTGCTGGTCTGGTATTTCCATAATTGTGCTTCTAATGATAATCTTTTTATTTCATTCATACATTGGTTACAGCTTAATGAACTTCATGTTAATGAGCTCTGTAACATTTAAAATAGCTGCATGACTTGAAAAAAAAACCCCACAGAACAAACCCCAGTAATAAAAGGATGTATTTCCACTTCCCAAGCTTAATCCTGTGTTATAATTGCAGAGAGTTGCCTGGCTGGCAAACAGCTGCACAGTGTGGGCTCTGGGCTCTGCATAGCTGCTTGTCCCCGAGCTGGGGCAATAAATGATTTACTGGAGAAGCTGGGACCTGTGGGCACTTAACCCATTCAATTCCTGAGAGGCCAGCCTGAAAGGCCACTTTGTAAAGGCCGTTGAAATCAGTTCAGGTGTGAAGTGGAGAGTCTGTTTGCAAAGTTTCCTTTTTTGAGTATGAGCTAGCTGCAGAAAGGCTCCAATCCAGAAGGTGAGGTCATGGAATTGGGTACAAACTGTGCTTATTTGGGGGTTTTATTATTTGATGCTTTAATTTGAAAATCAGATTTCAATGAGTGTTCTCTCTTGTCAGATGTAGGAATAGTTCCTGTTGCTTGGGGTTTTCCTTTCTGTGGGGTGTTCCTGGCTGTGTAGTGAGTGCAGTGCAGTGTCCTGGGAACAGAGCTGCAGCTCTGTTTTTCCTCTCTGGGGATGCAGTGCAAAGTGACCCCATTGTTACGCTTGCTGGGTGAAAGGTGGGTGTTTTTTTGGAGACTGTCACACCCCAGAAGAGGTGCTCCAGTAAAACAAGCATTTTTGTGACTGCCTGAAGGATTTATTAGAGGAGAGTGTTTTCCCATAGTTCACAAGTTGAAAAAAAGCAGCACTTAAGAGGAAACAGTTCTTGCTCTTGCAGTGGCAGAGCAGTTGTGCTGTGCCACAGGGCACAGATTCCCTAGGGGGTTTTGGGTGAATTTCTCCTCTTTTGGAAAAGTGTGCCAGCCAGGCTTTCCCTGAGTAAGTCCATGATGCCTAGAGCTGCAGAGTGGGGACATTTGCAGAAGGGAGCCTAAAGGGACGAGTGAGTTGGATGTATTCTTCCAAGAGGAGAAGCATATTAAGACTTGGGCACCGAAGCTGCTCTGACCAAAATGAGAGCAGAGGCGTGTCTTGGGTCTCGGTTTTGGTGCCAGTTTTTCCAACTCTACCTGTGGCTTTAGCAGTTAAGGTTGGTGCATGCACTTATTAAAATATGCATTGGATAACTACCTGGCTTGCAAATGTGAGGAAGTACTTAATATTTGCTCAGCCTAAAAAACCATGCATGGTGCTTTGGGCCTCGTGAATTGCTTTCTGCTCACAGCCTGTGTTTTTTGGGGTGTGCTACAGGGGCTGTGGCTTGGGGGCACAGTGGGAAGCAGGGCTGTTGCTCAGCTCTAGAGCTCAGGGGTGTTGTCTCTTGCTGAAACCATCATTGCTCAGCATAGTTCCTAAAACAACACAGCCCTGGGAGTCAGGAGAGCAGCGAGGTGGAGAAGTCCTTTCTTTAGGATACATGTTTCAGTCAAGAGTTGTTGGAATGGACAGAGGCTTTGCTCTCTCCCACGGCATATGTAAGGCAGCAGCATTTCAGTGCTGATGGCACCTATCCCACTGTGTTCTGCCCTGTATAGACTGGGGTGAAATATTCCCCAAATCCTGCTCTT
>NW_008609734.1:0-927 GCF_000691845.1 Merops nubicus
CACAAGCGTCGAGGGGCCACGGGGTCCTGCACCATGGCCTAAAACTGGAAGGCAAGAGAAGAAGGCACGCGGCCGTCGGTCCCCACCCAGCCTCCCCGTGCCTGGGCAGGGAGGCCGAGGCGGCCGCTGCCCACCAAGGCACCCAGCCCAGATTCTCCTGCTGCCCCTTCCCATCAAGCAGCCACCAGAAAATCCCATGGCATCCCCCGTGGCTGCCGCCTGCCCCCAACCGTGGTCTTCAAGAGGCTACGAGCAGCCCCGGGTATCCTCCCCCCGTCCCCAGGAACCTCCTCATCACCCCTGTCCCCACGGATGTGGTGGGGACGCTTTGAGCCCGTCTCCCACTCCCAAAACAAGGGCCCTGCCTCCGCCCTGTTCAGAGCCTCACGTTCTTGAGGAACTCCTCCGCCACGATGCGGGCCCTGGCGTTGACAGAGAGCTTCATCTCGCTGATCTCCTTGTCGATCTCCTCCATGAAGTGGATGACAAAGTCCACCAGCTTGTGCTTGTACATCTGCTCCGTGTGGAAGTTTGTGATCAAGAAGCTGATGTCGTAGCCCTATGGAAGAGGGAAGTGCCCTGGGGGTGAGCACCCGGGCTGCCAACCATGCAACCTCACATCCCGGTTCCGTGATGACCCCCGGTACCAGGAGCGGGGCCGGGAACTGCTCCACCCACTCCATGGCACCTTACCTCCACAGGCTTCCTGCGCAGGATGAAGAAGTTCTCGGCCCTCATCATCATGAAGCGCATGAATTTGTGGCACAAGATCTTCTCGATCTCATCAGCCTGGGGAGGACAGGGAGGTAAGGCCTCCCGCAGCCAGGCTGAGCTGCCCGCCTGTCGCCCACGCCCCCACCTCACCTGCTTCACCGCGATGCTGACGCGCACAGAGTTAATAGAGCCCTCGATGAGGACCTTCTCCTT
>NW_008609734.1:956-1256 GCF_000691845.1 Merops nubicus
CTTTGCTGCTCCTACGAGCAGAGAAAGGCAGGGCTGACTCAGAAAGAAGCATTTACTGGTCAGCAATGGGGATGGGGAGCACAGAGCTGTGGAGGTTTTGCTTCACGTTGCTACAGGATGCTCGCCACCTCCTATAGATGTGCATCCCCAAGGCAGAATCATGGGTTGGAAGGGACCTGTCAAGGTCATTTAGTACACTCTACCTGCAGTGAGCAGGGACATCTGTGACTAGAGCAGGTTGCTCAAAGCCTTATCCAACCTGAGCTGGAATTGTTCCAGGGATGGGGCATGTACCACCTC
>NW_008609735.1:0-4752 GCF_000691845.1 Merops nubicus
CTAAAGGATTCTATGATTCTAAGTCCCGACTCTTGGACACTGCCTTTACCCATAATATTCAGCCAACCCTCTGGTTTTCTACAGATAGAAAACATCTTGTCACACCCATGACATGAAAAAGGCATTAATTGTAGTGTGTGATAGAGAGATAATGGTATAACTTCAAAATAACCTCAAACAACAGATATTGTAAGGAAAAAAAAAAAAACAACAAAATCAACAAACCATTTACAGCATCTTTGATGTGGATAACAATTCTGCATTTTGAACTTTTTAAAAAGATCAGCACTGGTTTATTCTTAACTGTGTGTAGTGATTTGCAGGTGGAAGTGAGCAGTAACAGAGGTAGATAGTTATTTTACAATTAATTAGAGGTTTTTCTATATTTAAAGTTGTTTATTTGGTGCATGATAGACATTTTATCTGAACATGTGAGAAAAGCTAAACCTTCCACCCTGACCTTTAGTGTACAAAACTTGTGCTTCCAGTAGAAAGTGCAATAAATGCCAGGTGCTTTAATAGTAGCTGTTTGCATTGGTGTTTTCTACACTGGATCTGAGGTCATAGATTTCCTGTCATCATTTCTTTGTACTTGTGGTGTGTAATAGGTTGAGCTGTAAGTATAATACAATACTTGGTACTGTCTCTGATGACATGTTGACTATTTTTAGACCACACATGTATTTAAAAAATATCCTTTTTTTCCCCCAGTTACTGTTCAGCTTTAAAAGAATTGCTGTATTGCTTAGGAAGTTAGTCACAATAATATCAAGAGAAAAATAAACAGTCATCAAAATGGCTAGAGAGACTCCAAGACGGAAAGCGGGGTATATGAGATTTATTGACCCATTCACCATAAAAAATATGATGGCATAAACTTTCTGTCACTCAGCTCAGGTCTCAGATCTTCTTTTGGAGGAGAAGGGAGAGACACACCATAAAGCAGAAAGCCCTTTGTATTTCTATGGAAATGAGGAATGTCATAGTGATTGTTTCTATGACCATTGCTCACCTCTCTACAGTCATTCTGCCAGAAGTCATTCTCACAGAAGTCTTGAATGAAAGTAGTAAATTCTTTGGGACATACTGGATTTCATTTTATGCTTCTCTGAAAACTAATTTCTTCTATTTTTTTTTTTAACGGTTTTGAATTTTTGGCTGCTTTGGTGAGCATGTACCACTTCCTTTTTTTGTTTCATCAACAAAACATACAATATACTTTATATTTTCATCCTATATGTCTGTTTTCATACAGATCAGTTACAGATCAAAGTAACTTTTCTAGGTATATGTAACTTCCCATATGCAAGCAATTTAAAACACCCTTAAACTTTTAAAGCTATTATAGCTTTAAAAGTTTTTAAATTATGGCTTTTGAATGTATCTGGGAATTCCTGAGATTTGTTTTGTATCTATGTTCTCTGGGTCATTGCCATTTGATTTTATTTTTACATTTAGTCTTAATTGATTTTATCATCTTTTAGTTTACTTACGTATTTAAATTCATTTAATTCATCTTGTCAGAAAACAAAACTTTATCTTTAGCATAACAATGAAATTCTGGCATTTAGGGAGTGTCTATGCAACAATAAAAAACTTTTTTTGGGAAAACTATGTTGTCCTCAGTAGAGTCAATAGAGTCTGCCAGTCAAGCAAACTTCTCAATTACACAAGAGGAGCTTTATAATACCAAATGTGTCTCTCAGTACTTCAGTCCTTCGGAGTGCCTAACACAGAAGCACAACGTCAGGCTTCTACCTACAAAGTACTTACGTATGTACATAACTTAAACCTTATGAATACTTCCATTGAGTTCAGGAGGGCCATTCACATGCTTAATGTTCTGTGTCCGATTAAGTGCATTGGGGAAGCAGATCCCAGCCTGGACCAGGGTACATAACCTGATGTTGCTCTGACTCAAACAGAGTTTTAACTAGAAATGAGCATGCCATGTTTTGCTTTGTTTCTTTCTGTACCTAGAAAAGTGCTGATTTAATTCTCCATTAAATAATACTAACATAATTTTTGAGAAAGTCACATTACAGGAGCTCAAAATTCTATTTTCTTCTTCCTTACTTGTTTTAACTCTGCTTGTGAAATAAGCTATTTGGGTTAACTGTTAAATGCACTTTTTTTCTTTTTTACAATTAGCTGTTTTCCCCTCATTTCTATTAAGTGACTGGGCTTCTTGTCTTTCTGTGAGAGCATGATTCTATTTCATGTATCAGGCAGTACATTGGAAATATTCTGTGCTTCTGAGATAGATTGCTTTTAAATAAGAAATCTTTCAGAGATGCTAAATTTCACATTACCTTTCTAGCCAGAAGAATTCAAACAAAGTTTCATGCCGGTCTTTACTTCTTAAAATCTGTATCACTGTAACACATACTATTTACTCTAAACTAAATTATTTTTAAGATCATGAGAAATTTCTACACAAGCTGTCATGTCTGTAGATTGTGATCAGCTAAACCTAAAAAACGACAAGAGCTACAATGGTAAGAGAAGTAAAGCACTTTAATATGTTGAAAGAGTTGTCTTAGGTGTACTTGGTAGCCATTAACACTGTATGTGAAATATTTAGTTCTATTTGGTTGCCTTTTTACAATTAAAGCATAAACCAAATGTGGACATATAATCATACAAGAAATTAAATTAAACTGAAAAATTCTTAGGTAGTGCTAACTGTGATGACAGAACATATTTATAAGAATACCACTAGTTTTGCTCCTTCATTGCACTATTCCAAAACTTTATATTGATGGTTTACATTTGTTTTCAGTTAGTTGTCAAGAAGGAGCTTATATAAAGAAAAAAACTGAAACTGCAAGTACACATAGAACTAAACTTACCAATAGTGAATGTGTGGGGATAAGGTATGTCATTTTGCATCTTATGCAGCAGGAAAATTCATACTCAGCTGTTAAGTACAAGCATTTCCACAAAGAACTATTTATTTTATATGAAGAATACTAACAGTGTAAACACTAAAAGTACTAACATTGAGCAGGATTTATACATTCTTGGCAAGAGTGCTTAGTAGGTAATTTTTACCTCTAAAATGAATTTGGACCAAACTACTTCTTCTGATGTACTATGCATAACGATTTACATTTCTTGGCAGAGGCTTTTCTCTCCATGCAAATAGCTTCTTCTAAATTTCTTTCCTTTGGGGAAGTAGCAGGGGTGATGATTTATTTCCTAGCTAATGTCAGCATCCATGATGGGAAAGGTACTCAATTCACTGTCCTTGTTTTGCATAGTAATAACATCAGACTTTTGTTGCATTTTTGCTAACCAGATACTTACACAGCTTTGCATCCCTCTTACCTACCATTAAACTCTTGAAAGTGCCTGGCTAAAAAGGCGGAATTTTCCATTAAAAAAGTCTTTAATTTCTTTCTTTGAATATCAAGTTTTAAATAATTTATGTTTACAGATGAAAAATTTTCTAGTTCATACAACTTTTTTTTTTTTTTTTTAAGCAGATGGTAGGATATTCTATTTTCCTGAAACAGCCATAAGCATATACAAAAATTTCAAAGGCTATCCACAGGGAACTTAATTATAATTTGTAATTGCTCTGTAGGCCTATGCTCAGGAATGATATATCCTTATTAAGTGAGACTGCATAGTTTCCTTTTGAAAAACTTCTGTATGAGTGAATGTTAAATACATGGTCAGATGCATTTGTTCTAATAGCACATGATTCAGAGTGTTAGGTCTTTCCAGATGGACTGTGCCTAAAATGAGCTAATTGGCCTAAGAGACTTGTGCCCAAGATGTATGGATCATTCTGTCCATTTAGAGACTGGGCAAAAGACCAAAAACTGAACCAAATTTCCCAATAGACTTAACTCTATAGCATTACAGATAAAACACATTGTTGCTGTAGTGGTTTTGGAAAACATAAACTGAAGATAATTTGTGATATCCCCTTAGGATTGGTGGCATCAGGCTACATTAATGTGATACAACTGTAAATGATGATGGTGATGTATTATAGGACAAGCTGTGACATAAAAAAACCCCAAGATGATCTTTGTTCTTTATTAAAAAAAAAGAATTTTGTAATGTGAAGTGGGGTGATTGATGGACTTGCCCTTATTAAAGAACAGGATTAGTGAAGGAAGCCCTTTCTAGTCATATCTCACAGTATGCCCAACAGAGATAGTACATTAAGAGTTCACACTACTTTGCTAGGAACACTCTGAAGTGTTTTAGTTATAGTGAAACTACACCAGTTGTTATCCCTTGTGTGGAAAGGAGCTGTAGTCTTGTAGATGGATCAAAGCTATGATCAAAAGTGACATTTCTTGGCTTAATAGAAAGAACAAGTTTCAAAAAATATATGCCACAGTGTTCCTACAGTAGGAATAATAGCAAAGATGTACACTGAATGCTATTTTTAAAAATGACAGTGTGAGATAAATAGGATGGTGATTCAACACTTAATCACTTAGTGTAATTTTCCCACTTACTTCACTAAGTACTTTATTTACTTTGAGCCAATTTAGCTTTGCCAAAAAGTTGGTTTTCTTCATTTGTTTCTCATTAGCTATAACTCATTATAAATTGTCTTTAAATTTTCTTTAAACATAATCAACTATATTTAAAAATATAAACATGGAATTACTTATTGTATTCTATGTATGCAAATTCATGGCAAATGAAATGAGAATCAAACTATACTGATTCATTTTTTAAAACAGAAAATATATTATCTGGGCTTTGGTTAGTGAATGATTTCCC
>NW_008609736.1:0-218 GCF_000691845.1 Merops nubicus
GACAGTGCGGGGCATCCAGCCCTGCCACGCAAACCGCGGTTAAACCGGGCCTAGCCGCCCCCGCAGATGGCGGACGAGCAGGGAAATGCAAAGCTTTTGTGGCCTCGCGTGTGGCATCTCAGGAGTCGCAAGGGTGTGTGGTCCCAAACCACGCGTAAATGGCAAAACTGGCATTTCTCCCCCATAAATATTAAAGTACGGCTTTTGTTCGGTTTTCA
>NW_008609736.1:376-606 GCF_000691845.1 Merops nubicus
GAGCGCAGTATCTGAGAGGACGGCCGAGAGTGGTCCTTTTTAGGAGCATCAAGCAGGGGGCTGAGATATAAATCCCTACCAAGATTTCTGCGTAATTTTTCCCTCATGCTCTCACGCCCCCGCGGCTGACGATTCCGCGAATGGAACAGCGACAAATTCGTATTATCTGCCCGAGAAAAGAATGTGCGCCTAACGGAGCAGGGACTGAGACGTGGTCCCGCTCGGGAGCT
>NW_008609737.1:0-3960 GCF_000691845.1 Merops nubicus
GCGGGCTCTGCTCACCACAACAATCACTGGTTCACATAAACCTTGTTACAAAAATAACAGAGAGGAGCGAAGCTCGGAGCTGGTGGGGAAAGTACCTCATATTGTCAGGGCTGAAACCTTGACAGTCAGATACACCCTTTCACTGTGTGCCATCCAAAGCTCTTTTGTGTTTCTAGTCATATAGGAAACTAAGAAACTCTCCCGGCAGGCAATAACCATTAAACTGTAGCTAATTAAGGAAAGGATCTTTTCTTCTTTTATCCTATCCAATAACAAAAATCATCTGTTACTTACTGCAGGTCAATAGCAGCGCTGAATGCAAAGAAATTATTTTGAGTGATTAGAGTAGCACATCTGATTGTCATGCAGTGTTCCTCTAAAGCAGTAGTTTTTCCAGTTCATTCACAGGGTTATAAGATGTCGTACAAAACGAGGTTTGATCTGACCTGCCACAAAATAAGTTACAAACAAGCGTAATCAATATCTAAACCAATGGATCATTATATGTACACAATACCATGCTAGAGATCTGAGCAGCAAAGTACAATTACCCAAACTGCCTTTTTGGAAATAAAAATACACTCGGTCAGGTCTTCATCATTCCCATAGAATATGTATAGCTTATTCTCCTTTCCTCAGGACAGATCCAGAAAGCAGGCAGACAAGCTCTGGGCATAACTCTACAGCAAACCCTTATTGTTAAATTGTATTCAGGGATTGCCTGCCTCTGCTTCCCATGGTACCTCACAAGGCAACAATGACTGTATTGCTCTGAAGGAGACCATTACCAACAATGGCTGCAACTCTGGTGCAGGCGAGAAATAGAATTTCATTATAACTGCATTCAAAGATATTTCAATCAGCACTGATTGCTGCCTCTTTTTAAAGAAAAAAAAAAATTTACTGAGTATATTCAGTAGTTGTGGGAATCACAGGCCATGATTTCCCACTCCTTGGTCTTTTTTTCTCCTTACAAAAATAGCGCTGGCACTCTCCTGCTCATCTTCTGCCACTGTCACTCTACAGCCTGAAGAAGTCAAAAGGCTAGATTTTGTCATGTAATCTAAACCAGTTAATGACTACACATTTGTTTTGTTTGCTTGGGGTTTTTTGTTTGTTTGTTTGCTTGCTTGCTTGTTTTGTTTGGTTTTGTGCCTCTTTTTTGTTCAAATCAACACTAAAGCAAGGTGAAGGAATTTAACTGCAGTGACAGTTGTCGTTTGGATAGCCTTGACTTCTTGTTGCTCACAAAATCGATTCATGGTGTTTTCACCAGTCCTGACCCACTGACATGCCTCTTCCTTTCTGAAGCACCACACCACAGAGTGGTATTTGTCAGACTACTGCCTGGTGTTCTTTAGCCTCTTAGTCTGAAGTGCAAACTGTAATGGCCATGCTTTGAAGGAAAGTGTTTATTTTGCTAGCAGAAACTGGACTGAGACCGCAAAAAAATCCCTACTGGAACAAAGGGCAGTGGATTCTGCCTGGCATAGGTTTAATCTAGAAGTGTATGAATTAGAAGACCCATACTTTGTAGTTCGTCAATAAGCTTCTTACCATTGCCTGGCCATACTTGGAACAAAAAATAATTTTACAGACCCATTGTTCAACACAGAAATACCAGCAAAACATTTTCTGTAACAGTGACCTGAGCCATAATAACTGCGATAAATCTTAGGGTTTTCTATCCTATTTTGAGGGAACACTTCTTAAATACATCAAAAAATAAAGTAAAATAAAAATAAACATATGAAAATGTGTACATACATATGCACATATGCACATACATAAATTCATAACTGGATTTTTTTTTTAAAATGTATCTCTCTAAAAACACTATTATTACTTTAGAGTAGTCCATAATTATTATCCAAGTCCATAATTATTGTGGTTCCTTTACAGAAAGCTAAATTCAGCCCCCTCTCAAGGTCTGGAAATGGGAAAATATGAAGATAACTCCAAACATCTTTTCTCTCGGGTACATATTCTCCATTAATTTCTGCACCTAAATCACCCAGTCCACTCTGATCCCTTGGTCCCCTGAGCACAGTCGCATGCTCCATCTATCTAAACATGAATGCGTCACCTGCTTCCAGGCTGCTCTACCCATTGTCACACTATATATCCAAAAAAAACCCCAAACAACCAAACAGCATTTGTGGCCTTTTAAGACCTATAAAATTCATAATGCCAGAAATAGGTGGGGGACACATTCCCAGAATTTTCTGGAGCCAGGCACGGACTGAGATCAATGCCCTGGACTGAATGTAGCGGAAGCAGCAACCGGGCCTGCAGAAATTTAAAAAGAAATTACCCAATTAAGATGTAATGGCCCTCCAGCCTTCCCAGGCTGTAAATGAGAGCAGACATATTTACAATCACAGGCTATCATAAAACTCTATCCAGTTATACTAAATCCGCAGGGCTAAATTAGCTAGCAACATCCTGATTAGGTGCTGTGCCTGTGTATGTGTGTGTGTTGGATGATTTATGATAAGATCAGTTAGGACTGTCAAAAGAGATTTAAAAATTACCTTCTGGGGGGAAAAAGGATGGAAGAGAGGGATATTGAGGTTTCAGGAAGACAATTGTACTGCCTTACTGTGAAGGATCACGGTGAATAGAGGTGAAGAAAGATTACATTTGTCAATGTGTTTGTATGATGAATACTTATCCGCAGTCTCACACACAATCACACACAACACACATAAATGAAGCAAAGTTCATTTTCCATTGAGGAGTTTTGTTATGGTAGGGTTCCTCATCACCATTTAATTATCCTTTCAGAGGGATTTACCTTTTTTTAACTGAATCTTATTCATGCTCGCGAGCACTGAAGGACCATGCGAGCTCAGCAAAGTGGAGTCCTCTATTTATCCAAAGGTCAGAGATGATTGCAGGCAGGTGGTCCAATTACCCTGGAAAAAAATATTTCTTCCCCCATCCCTTTCCCCACCTCATTCTCTCCAGCTAGTCCAAGAAAAATGATAATCAGAAATTTAACGCGGAGCTGTACCGAGGAGGCTGTCAGCCTTTTTTCTTCTGAAGAGAGCAGCAGTACAATTTGGTGTAAGTATAGTGTATTCATGAATCCAAAATATAAATCACTGGCTTCATAATACTGTTGAGAAGGCAGGGAAGAAGCTTCTTTCAGCCAAGAGAGCAACAGTAGCAACATCTCAAAGGTGAGGGAGATAAGACTGAGTTTTTATTTCTCTCTGTGCCTCCTCTCTTTCCACTTCTCCAACTGCTAGCAGCATTCCTTTTCCTGATATTTGATCTACCTCCCAGACTCCCGGCCACCCTGAAATTTCTCAGCTGACCGCCTGAGCCCACTAGGTGTGACGTGCTCCAGAAAGGGTTTTCCATGCTTGTTAGTTCCTCCTGCTGCCGTAATCCTGCAGAGGAAATATTTTTACAGGGCAGTAATGCATGGCAGCCTTCACCTTCCCTAAAATATGGATGAGGAATGGTTTCAGTGATTGAGCACAAAATGAAAAAGCTCTTATACAAGCTCCCCCAAAGGGAGAAGATTATCCTCTAGCCCATCATTACAGCACAGTTAAATTAAAAAAAAAAAAAAATTAAAGAAAGAAAGAAAGAAAAAAAAAAGGCAGTATCTTACAACAAATACACCTTCTGAGGATAACAGCATGAACCATGAAAATGAACATCTCATCAGCTGTTCTCAAGCCAGACTCTGTGTCATTGTTAGTTCTTAGGAAACTATTATTATTGCAATAATAATAGTAATTATTATTATTATTATTACTATTATTCCAGCTTTGCTAAACAAATTGGAATCTTCGTCAGGGATTTCCTGGGCATCTGAGGCTCTGCTGAATGAGCTGATAACAAGTGATTGCATAGCCAGGCAAGAGGTTCAGAGCCAAGTCACTGTGTGAGTCTGATTCCTAACCCTGCTCTGGTAAACCATTTAACTTCACTAGGTGGAGTCTG
>NW_008609737.1:4009-6221 GCF_000691845.1 Merops nubicus
TTCAGTGAAGGAAGAGAAGAGAGACAGGAGTAAGCTTTGCAAACTAAGTCTTGCTTTGAGCAGAGATTTTTATCCTGGTCAAACACAAACATGTGGTGTATGATCCAGTTCTCAGGTCTGAAAAGTAATGGGAACCTCTGACAAAGGACATCAGGCAGTTCGGGTGAAAAAAATTGCAAATTAAAAAAGTTCAGCTATCTTACCCCTAGTTTTACAGATACTATAGGGGTACAAATAATAATTACCGACCATCTAGGGATATATTGGGAAATCTTATGTCATTTAGGGAACCCTTAAAGGCAGTAACCCAACAGAAGAATTCCCATCACCTTTCTACAGGGTCATTTCAGCCCTGTCATTCTGCAGCTGCTGCATGACTAGGTAAGGCCATCTCAGGCAGCAACAGCAAGACAGGGGCTGGGGAAACCATTTAGGTCCAGGTCTTTACTTCCTAAACTGTTCATAGGGTACTGGTGGTTTTCAGTTCAACTAAAACTGAGTGATTTATTTTCTCACCACTGTGAGATTTGTTGCCTAAATAATGTTCTACCTGAGGATGAATATGTGACTTCATTAATTACACAATCCAGGGTACAGAACTATAAGGTGTTGAGTTAAAAGACTATCAAAAGGTTCAAGTTCAGAGATCTGCAGGTTATTTTTCTGTATGTACCCTTAAATAAGAAATCATTCTCCAGTCTTGTATTCTTTTCCTCACTTGCTAGGACTTAGGATTGTCACTTTCAAACTTCTAAAAGAAGCAATGGGAGCCCTTAAAATATATCTTTCAAGCAATTTCTCTGCCTAGTTGAGGCCAAGATGAATAAAATAAACTAGCTGAAAATAGATCTTCTCTATTTCCTGCTATTTTAATGTCACAGGGAGCTTTTACACACTCACTAAACATTCACCTTCTTCCCCTTCATTTTTGTCTTGACTTCTAAATGAAATACTGCTTTTAGAGAAAATATATTCTGTTTTAAAAAAATCAATTACATACACAATGTTAAATAGTTGTGTGTGTTTTTTTTTTTTAAATTGCTTAGCTCACAGAAAATTATTAGCACAAAGTTTAGTCATTAAAATTTTTAATTAGGATATTCCATAGCTTGTGCTTAATTATAAAAATCTACATTGCTAGTAATCTTCTTTGTGTCTTTAATCCTTTGTAAGATGGATGAATGACATATAATTATCTTTAAGTAATAAATATGTGGTAAGACTGTGTTTGTACCTTAGTGACCGATAAAATAATTGTTTATATAACCAAGAAAATTAGGTACTGGCCTAAAATTACTGTAATGCTCAGAAATGTTCAAAACGCAATGTATTACATTAATACTTATGTAATGACTCTTTGCATAGTTCTGCAGCTGTCCAGAAACATGGCATTGGTGTGAAGATGGTGGCACTTGGTCTCAAGGTACACATGCACTGAAAGAAGAGCTTATCACCACCCAACTAATGGTCCTGTATTTGGCTTTCTAGCTGTAAATATGTATTTTCAATACTTGTCATCTATGTGCCCCCACTTGCATGCATTTGGCAGAATATTTCTGTTCGCCTTTTTCTGCCATGCTCAGTGAAAAGGTGGAGAGTGCAGATGTGTGAAGCAATAGCTAGCACATTTTTTATGAGTAAAATTTATGGAGTAATGTATCTACTTTTAGCATGACTATTGTTAAACCTGGAGATCAAGCAAAGTGACACTGAATATATTGCTTTATCAATTGAATTCGTTCAAGTGAAAAATGCTGATCATGCCATGTCTATCCCCTGGGTGCAGAAACACTACTTCACTACTTGAGCGGTCGATACATAAAAGTCAAATTCATTATAATTTGTAGCTTTTTTTTCTTGAAGAAGAACGCAGTTCTCAGTACATCAATATCAACTCTTAAATCCACATCGGATGGAGAGGGTACAGCACAGTAATTCAATCTCTTTACACTTAATATGGTCAGGAAGGGAGAATGAAAACAGCCTCTTGTAAAATGATGGAAAAAACAGGATGCAATCATTCTGATGGAGCTGTGCAAAGGAGTCATTTTACACCATTCGTTACCAGGGCAACAAAATATAGTGAGCCCCATACATCTAACAGGTGACATTTTAGCTAAGAAATTGCTTCTTTGGTATTTTTTCTGTCTATGAAAAACAATGTTACTAGCATTTTCACTTGTCATGTACCATAGGGCAACATATTCCTGCT
>NW_008609737.1:6252-13444 GCF_000691845.1 Merops nubicus
GCTGACAGGCCCATAATGGAAAAATAGAGCAGTTAAATAGTATTAGAGTCTAACTTTTAGGATACATGCTAATCTGCTCTTTAAAGAGATTTTAGACATTTTCAAACACCCTGGAGACTTGAGTGACTGGAAATTTCTGCATGAGTGTATACAGACGAGCAGACAGATGTGTTTAGTGGAAACAAAAAAAAAACCTCTTTTCCAATCTTTTCTGATTTAGCTGAAACCTGGAAGGTTTTGTTTTTTTCTGCAGGCAAATATACTGCAATATTTGTAAATGCCCACCCATAAATACACCAGTGCCAGATACATCAAAAACATTGGCTTCCATATTTTTCCACCAGTGGATATATGAATTATTTCTGGGCCATACACACAAAGGTCATATTTCACATTCCTGTATGACTGCTACTGAATTCACGAGGGGAAAGAGACTCAATTTCCATGCTGTACTTTTATATCCAGAGAGGACTGAAGACCTGAGATGTGATTTAGTGGGTTTTTGAATGAACCTGGGCACCTCATAAGAGATAGGGTTTGGATACGAATAAACTTTACTAATGACCTCTTTTTTTTTTTTTTTTTCTTTTTTTTTTTTTAAAAAAAAAAAAGCTGAGAACTGATGTTTAAACATCTGTCTGGTTGGTGAATTTTCTTAAGTCAGGGATCAGCACTAGGATGGAACGGTGACACTCACCTACAGTTGACAAAAGTTACAGTGCAGGATGAAGATTAAGGAAAGAGTAAAAGCTCAGAGAAAATTAATGTGATATTGAAATAAACTTTTGTCTGAGTGCTTGAGGACAACATACACCAGAGGCTAAGAGGAGAAGTCCAGATGCATAGATGGGGCCAGAGATATGTTTGGTTATATTGGTAGATACAAGAAAGGCAACATACTTGATACAAAGGCTGACAAGCCTTGGGTATTGTAGGAAATCATCAACATCAGCTGGGAAACATGATATGACCAGTAGAGCCCAGATTACAAAAAGAGGAACTATAAAAAGAATATCACAATAGACAACAGGAAATGCAGGGAGTCATTAACTTCAGTAGGAAGACAGAAGCAGAAAAATGCAAGATCAAGAGAAGATGCTGAGACAAAAGGATCAAGAGTGACAACATGTAGGAAGAGAGTCACACTTTCATAGCACAGGAAATTAAAGTGAAATATCTTTACAAACCTTGAAATCACTAATTATGAAGAGATTAGGGCATCTGGAGGTTTGATAATGGACTGCATTTGAAATGACTTCCCTTTCCTGTATAGATTCAAGAGTGTTCAACAGGATGGGATTAACCTACACTGGCTACAGAGGTGGGGTGACACATACAGCTATGAAGACATAGGATCATCTGTGAGGCAGTCCTTGAAATGTGATGCTATGGCCAGGACTTTGAGAGGAAACACTTATTTCTGTTTCCTATGTTGTGTACAGTGACTAACTATAGGCAGTGTATGAACTGATCACTTACTGTTTATTAATTCTACCTCTTTTATTTGGATGAAGATAATTTGTCCCTTACTTCAGTCCTTAGACCTTACCCCTCACACCCCATCGTGCAGTGATACATGTATGGCAAGGCTACAAACCCATACTTTCCTCTACATGCAAAATGTGTTGCTCTTGGAAGCTTCCCAGCTTCCTAAATAATTGCCAATGCATCTTCCCTGAATGGGTAGTGGCATTCTCAACAGGTCACAGGTAGGCAGGGAGGTGTGTGTGAGATAGATTTCTGGGATTCTTTCCCAACAAAGAACAGCACAACTCATGCTAGTGCATTGGAGGTCATGGAAGGTGTCTACTTTTCTTTGCTTCATTCCCTGGATCTGAAATACGGCTGCAGTGCCAGTAGTCTTGCTTGCTACTCACAGTGCATGGCTGTGCCAAGCTGGACTGTGCTTGGCATGTGCTCAGGCTTGCCTTGAGACCTCTCTGACCTTGGACAGCAATGATGGAAAGTTTCGTTTTGAAGCATGTGTGTTTGTGTCATGCTGTAGACCCAGCTGGGAGATGGGCATCACATGGCCACACACACACACACACTCTCTCTCTCTCTCTCTCTCTCACACACACACACACTCACAACCACCCATCCCCAGCAGGACTGGAAAGAGAATAGGGTTAAAAAGGCAAAACCCTGTGGTTTGAGAGAAGGAGAGTTTAATACAACTACACAAAAGGAGAGGTAAGCAACAGTAGTAACAGTAATGAAACAACATATGAAGTAAGTGATATAAATCCCACCAAACCGCCTAAACCTGCACTGGCAGGACAGGTCCAAACCAAAGAGCAGCGCCTTGCCTGGCCCACCCCTGCCCTTCCACAGCAGGCTTGATGTCAGTATAGTATTGAATAACCCACTGGCTGTTTCAGCCATCTATCTTGGCTCCAGGCCCTCACAGCTTCTGGTGAAAACTGACCCCATCCTAGCCAGACCCAGGACAGCTGGGGACACTTCCTCCTCTGTCAGTGTGACAGGACTAATCTGTGCCCTATGAACCCTAGCCTCCTGGCAGTATTGTTTTACCTGTTGCCCCCTCTCTTATTTCTCTTACTTGTTTCTGTTCAAAACACTTACTGTCTGGTATGGGACTCTCACATTTGTCAGTGTGCAAGCAATCCTTGCCACAGGCCAGCATAGCCCTAATACCTGGCTGAAAGAAGACTGTGCAGTAATTATAGACAGGTTTATTGTCATTTATGTGCCATGTCTTCTGTGCTTGTCCCAGCACACTAAAACAGAGTAGTCACCTTGCATGTAGTCACCTTGCAGAGTAGCTGACATGCAGACATATGCTCAGAGGCACATCTTTTTAGGCATGCCTGCACCTCCAACCCTTGGACAATTTGTGCACTTCATTTGTTTCACATGCGTACAGCCTACATCAGGTTAAAATATTAGCCAATGTGGTTTTGGAAGCTGTGGAACTGGGCAAAGTAAAGTATTCAGATAAGCATATTGCAGATATAAAAATAGACTTTCACGCACTCTGAGACATACAGACACAGCTTCCAGTGACCCAAAATGTGCATATTATGTAACTACGAAATAGCATAGCCTACCAAGCCTAAGCATGAAAATGAAGTGTTGGGCCCTTAACAAGAGGAACTGGGCATGTAACTCACCTTGATGCCTTTTAAAATAAAACAATAAAACAGTGAAGATGCTAAAGGAAGACCACTATACAGTTCACCTTCTGAGTTTACAGTTTTTTTGAAAAACAGAAAGGGATTTAATAAAAAAAGTCTTAATAGCTGTCCAACATGAATATGTTATGAATTTTCTCAATTTCTGAATTTAACAAGGTTTTTTAAAGTAGTTAGTATTTATGAAAACTCACAATAGAGAATAATACTTTTTGTTTTCTGTGCACTAGAAGACCTGTACTTCAATCAAGTACAGGGGTGCAACATAAGCACAGTATTTCATAGTATTATTTATTACTATCTTTGTGCAGTCTTTTAAAATTGGAAAACCAAAAGCACTAAGTAGATTATAAATGAATAAAAAAAAATTCATATTCCCATTCTTCAAAAATAGTATACTGTTTAAAAGACATATTTATGCATTTTCATTTGAAAATTTCATACTACTTTACATCATAGATATTCAGAGCAGCAAAATGTTTTCATATTTTTCATTACATAGAAATTTACAATTTCTTTGTAAATTGTTTCTATGTTATTAATAATCTGTACTGTAATTTTTTTAAATAGTCTAAGAGGTATATAATCTTTACATATTTTAAAGCATCATTCCAAATAATTTCTCACATTCACATATATACTATAGATGCCTATTTTTTCAAAATTCCTTTCTTCAGATTTGAGTAGATACCAACAAAATGTACCAAAAAATTCAAGTTGTATCAATTTTGTAATATAAATGTTGGTTGCTGTTGTGTCCATGAAAATAACTGCTACCTATGTAACAAGAAAAATGCAAGAAAGGGAAGGTGCAGTCGTTCTAAGGTAGACAGTGTCACTTAGGAAGTTTAGTATTAGAAGGCTGTCTTCTGTGCCCTAGATCATTTGAGAGAATGCTGTAAGTTTTTTTTTAACATCATCCTTTTATTCATTTCTACCTTAAACGTCTATTCCCTAAGAGAGAGTTAAATTAGTTGCTCATTCATTTTATTAAAGTAGTTTCATCATTATCAAAACCAAAATAGAAGATGAGTTTAAATCTGCTAAGAACGTAGCAGGAGCTGAATTCTTCCAGTTCTTCCTTCTACTTTTTTTTTTTTTTTTTTTTTTTTTTTTCGGTTGGTTAGTAAATCTGAATTTCTTTGCACTAAAATAAGCTAAAAGTTGTAAGTTCAGAACCTTGGTTTCAATTCAACATGTGAAATTTAGGGTCTACCTCGATATCTTTTTTGCATATTAGGATCTTCAGATCATAGGTATTCAAGGAGTCTCTGTAACTAATGTATTGGGAAACAACCCAGAAGCAAGCACGTGCTTTTAATCTTTCTTTCCTCATGACCAAACATTCACTAGTCCCTGGCATCTCCCCGCCCTTGTTGTATGGTACTTTGGTGTCAAGGTATCCTGTTTTTTATTCAGCTGCCACTCTTCTAACCACTGTCAAGGTCTGTTCCCCTCATGTCTTTGATATAAAAAGTGTAATGCATGCAAACCAGGCATGGACCCTGTGCAATACCACCAGGCATGGACCCTGTGCAATACCATCAGGCACGGCCAGCAAAGGAGAAGACTGGCACCTCGTTGTGGGTTCATTCAGATATTATTCAGTGCCATTGAAGAGGTCTGTGGGGCTGTGGTAGGACCAGGACAGGAGAGAGGTTCTCTCTGTACCAAACACCACACGTTGCTTTGAGCGGAAAGGTTTGCTTTCACCTAAAAACCTGATGTCTCACCCTATTCACCCCCGCCATCTCAGCTCTCAATGCTAATTAAAAAATCTATAGTCCTGAAAGTTAAAAAGGTGCAAGGCTGCCAATTTGCCATTCAGAGCGATTTATCTGCAGGAGGTAAGGGGAGAGCAAAGAAAATGCGTGTACGAAGTTACATGTCAGAAGAGCGGACAATTAAAGATACTTGATGTTGGTTATACCAGTACAGTGCAGATTACTTAGAGATGATTAATTGCACAAAAATACACAACCGATCCAGGCAGCCAGAGAGGCAGGAATAAAGCAGGAAAATGTCTATTAAATAGTTTTGTTTATTTTTCTATATAACTTAACCAGTAGTACAAGCCATACAGAAAATAGATTTAATTTGGGGAACGATAAATACTTCAAATTAGCAATAATGTTCTTTTGACGTGTTCAACAAAATGTTTCAGCATGGAAACCTGTGAGCGTAAGAAGGAAATAGGACATCAGGAAAACATGGGAGACTAGCTGAGGAGAAAGTTAAGTGGGAGAAAAATCAAGTGAAAGATTGTTTTTGCTGACATCTTTAGCACTGAATGCATAGAGAATAAAGTACCAGTTAAGAACAAAGTTGTCAGACTTGACTGTCTGAAGTGAAACATCTAAATCAATATTTAGGCAATGCAGTGAGTAAACTGGATTTCAGAGACACCAAGTCACTTCAGGTCACACTGATGTAGTATTCATAATTTGAGAGTGTTAGATATATTTTTACATCCCTGAATGTGAATTATGAATACATATGCACATAGACACATACCTGATGCTTGCCTAGGTGTTACCAGAGGCTTACCACCACATTAAAAAACAAGACTCAGACAAATAAACGGATACTTGTGTATGTGGCATTTTCATAGGTTGTTGTGATTATTAAAGTGTTGTTACAGGATAAATAATCCCTGTAAATAGTTTTATCTGTTTGTGGTATTTGAGATGCAAAACGAAGGATGGCTCTTTACTGGCATCTATTAAAGATTGCTGTATATACCACCGCTCGAAGTACTGTAGCCTGGGTAAGGCCTGGATTTCCCCTTGAATAAGTGGGAAATGGTAGTGTGGGTTGACAAAATAGGTAGATGTATGCACTCAAAACTGTTCCTCCATTTCACTTCTCCTTGTACCAATCTTTGTATTGAAAAAGGAGGAAATGGTGCAAAAGGCTGATAGGTGCAGGAGAAGAAAACAGATACTCCAGATAGAACTGCCTGGTGTGTAAATTCAGGCTTGAAAAGATTTCAAAATGAATATGAAAGAAGTCAAATCTTTAAACCTAATGGAATTTAGGTATAAAGAATGATCTTATACATGATATGATAAGGTGTGATGATAGGGTGTTTCCTATGCTTTCTTGTTTACTGGAAAATTCAAAGAATTTCTGATGGAAAAGACCTCCAAAATCTCTGAACATTGACCTCATAGAGAAAAACATCCTTTTAGTCCTTCTGGGGAATCTTGTTTGAAAGTCTTGACTTGCTTCTTTAGACTGAAGTAGCAAAGTATATAATAAATCTAAATATATTGGGTATTGTTTGTTATTTATTTCAGTTTGCTTATATTCCCTTCCAGAGGTGATGTATGAGTACCTCATGGGAACTATGCTAAGATGAAGTAAGCTGTAGCTCCTTCTCCATGATTGTTAATGTCACACCTGAGGGCTACCAATCTGCATTAAATGTGAACACACACTCATATCTTTAGCAAAAGCACACGCATGGTGTTTATTGCAGTTTTTTACACTAGCTAGGGGAAGACACTAGTTATCCTGAAGTCTATCAGGAAAAAATTACCCCTTCAAAAGTACTTCAAAAGAGTTTGAAGGAACAGAGGGAGTTTGCACTGACTCAGCACTACATATCAGGGTGTTCTACATTTTTTGCTTTGTACTGCAAATGCTAAAATGGAATGTAACCACTATCTGCACTGTAGCCAGTGTGTTCTTTTAGGACACAAAAACACTTAAGGTGCCAAGACAAAAAGCTTCATCTGTAATGAAATTTCTCAGGATTTTTGTAGTTTAGGTCATACACTGATTACATACTAAATACCTAGGCAAAATGCAAGCCAGTGACTGGAATTTGACAGTTCTGGTCCATGATAAGTCAAGCCAACCTACAATTTTTCTTAGACATGAAGAACCTTCAGACCTCACTGGGTACGAACAGAATAGGCAAATACCACATGTTGAATACCTGAGGCTTCTGTTTGTACTGTTGCATTGCTAAAAGGGTGAAAGGCTTTGGAAAAATTACTAGACCACCATCCACATTCCTGGAGTCAGGGAGG
>NW_008609738.1:0-1590 GCF_000691845.1 Merops nubicus
TTCCCAGCACCAGCGCTCCCCACACGGAGAATCGCCGGGACTGTGGCACGAGTAAAGCAAAGAGTAGCTACGAAAGGAAACTGCAGCCACAGGGTGAGAGTTTTCCACGTCCCACCTGTGGAGATGTAACCGAAGACACGGTGACCGGCTCCGAGCAGAGCCTGGAGTGGCTGATACCCGTTTCTGATGGAAGACAGACATGCGAGACCGATTTTTTACGGGGACCGCAGCCCTTTGAGATCGCAGGCAGAAGATGCCACAGGGAGCAATCTCACTGTGTACCATATCTGAAGCAGCACGTAAACTAGTAGCAACAGTGACCATCTCAACTTTTTAACAAATACTGTTGCACCTACACCTTGCAGCCCAATCTCCAGCCTTCTCAGCATCTTGATAACGTATTTACACCTTGATTTTCATAAAGGCACAAGGCCTCGCGATCACTTCTGTGACTCTGAATTTTGCCTACTATTTTTAACATTCGCTGGAATGGAGCTTAACAAACGGTTATCATTTAATTGTATGACACTAGTCTCTAAAATATCTATACTTACAAAAGGAACAATTGGAGAACATTCAAAGTCAGGATCAGAACATCCAGAGTAAAAATCTGAATCTCAAACTGATACTGACTTAGAAACCTTCCAAGGATTTTTTTGTAGTTCTAATTTGGGTTATGTTTTATGACTGGTTACATCTGCAAGCACTCCTCCATCAGGATGGGAGCTGGAAAAATGCCTTAAAAAACAAACAAACAAACAAAAACCAGAAAATCTGAGATTCTTAATTAATGGCCTCCATCTAGTAGCAAGAGCTTCAAGCAGAACACAAAATATCAGGAGATTTGTGATGAAGAGTGCGACAGTTAGCAGCACTCAACTTGAGAAGGCCTGAAAAAAAGTGGATTGAGGGTAACTAACTTTTCTTTAAACACATTTTGCTGATTCACCATTTCTGAGGTTTTCTCAGAAAACTGCAGACTTGCAGCTGATGGAGGTAAAAATAATACCACTGTTCAGTTCTTACACAGCCCTTTTCATCTCTGGATCTCAAAGGGTTGATTTGTTTTGTTTCTCTTGAGATGGGACAGTTGAAGAATAAAAGAAGCTGGGACACCTTCAGGGACATACCTCCCTCATTCTGCACTGCAGAAAAGCAAGCCCCAGCCCTCGCCCAGGCAGGACAGCCTCCATCCACGTGCCTACACCGGGCCAGACCACAGCACTTGTGAAAACTGGCTGGGGAGAACTCCAGGAAAGAAGTATTCTCCCCCTCCCCACCTCTGTTTTTTTCTATGCTGGAAACTGCCAATAGAGCAGATTGTTAAAAGCACATGGAAAGTTTCACATCTGAGCAGTCTCAGGGAGTACTTACATGATCTTGGGTTACTCATGAAAGGAAAAGGACACAGGTGCAGACACTGCTCTGCAACACCAGAGTTAACACAAGAGCAATTCTGGTCCATAACCTGCTTCCAAAACCAGGAAGCCATTTGCTTCTCAGGATTAACAACACTAACCATTAAAAAAAAAAAAAAAAAAAAAAAAAAAAAAAAAACAAAAAACAAACCCCCCAAAAACACATATGATG
>NW_008609738.1:1621-7904 GCF_000691845.1 Merops nubicus
ACCAAACCACAACCCCCCAAAACATCTATGATGAAGTCCCCAAATTACTGCAAGACAGGTGCTTGTCAGCATCTACCACCACTCGTTTTTCTGATGGCACATTTTGGAGATAGGCGGTGCCACTTTAGGGATTAAATAGGGAGAGCCATGGCTGGAAAATGAAGGGGTAGTGTGGGAACATATCAGTCTCCTGAAGCTAGCTCAAGACACAAACCAAGAGAGTATGAAGGAGGAGGACACTGATACACATGGTGAATTAAATCAACACTAGAATGAAGTAACAGCAGGACCAGTTCTGTGTGAAATGATGTAGGATCAGCTCTTCCATTTACACATCAGCTCAGCTTCCAAGTCTTTGTTTCCGAAGTAAACAATGTACAATTCGGAAAAAAAAATTCTGTGTGAAACAAAGACAAATTTGAGAATAAACTGTAGGACGTGTTCCAAAAGGAGCCCTGAAAAGTCAGTCAAGTCAACCACAGAGCCACACCAGATCTGCAAAATCTTCCAGCTGCCATCCCAAGTGCTCATGCAGGCAGGTCAGCCTGCAAAATGCCAGAGTTGTATGTGACAGAAACAAAAGTGGGTGGAAAGCAAGTGGCACGAGGAGGCCCGATGCCATTCAACTGCTGGCCAAACCCTCCCCTCCCCAAAGTCACATTTTAAATGTGGCTGAACAATCCACAGGCTGGGGAGGGGCTAAGGGAAGAGTATTTTAGGGGAGAATGAAATCATTTAATTTAGTGGCTCCGAATGATCTGCAAGTACAGTTTTCTGATTATAAGTGCTTGCTGCTTGGCATCCCTTCTGGCAGCTGTGATTCACTTTCATTGTGCGTTCTGCTGCTTCGCCCTTTAGAAAGGGGCTTTTCACATTTTATTAAATGGCACTTCGGCAGTCCTCCATTTCCAGCCTTAATAATGGATTTGTTAATCTCCCTGATAGCCTTTCCCTCCTCCTTAGCAACAATTTAAATATCCGAGAAGAAATCTGCAGCGTAGAAATCAATTAATATTTACATCTGAAATGCTGCTGTACTATTTTAATCAAGTAGAACAGATGTGGTCTCGTTTTTACCAACAGCACCATCACTCGCATTAAAGTAGCACCTTCCATCAGGGAAATCTTCACAGAGCTTTCCAGAAAGGAATGTTTTAAGCTTCTCAAACCTGCAATGACTTTAGGCCTTTTCTTTCTACTCTGCAGGAAGGGAAACTGAGGTGTAAGCAACATAAGCACTTGCATGAAGACACACCCTAAGC
The DNA here is from genome assembly GCF_000691845.1 of Merops nubicus. Classification (NCBI taxonomy): domain Eukaryota; kingdom Metazoa; phylum Chordata; class Aves; order Coraciiformes; family Meropidae; genus Merops; species Merops nubicus. Next base: position 2,884 of record NW_008609738.1, read on the forward strand.
GAGAGATGGAACAGGAACGTGGCTCACAAATCAAGATGCCCAACCCTCTGCTTCGAACACAAGCCTTAGAAATAACACAGTGCTTTGCAACATCAAAATTATTGTCAATAAGTGCAATCCCTTTGGCTAAACTGCCTCATTTTCCACCCCTTCTTTGGCTTTTTTCTAAAATCCTCCTATCCTCAACTCTTTGCAACCTCTGGGAGGAACATCAAGATGGCAACACCTGCAAGAGCTTCCTTTGCCTTCAAACAAACCTTGAAAATTCTTAATATTGCTTTCAAAGCCCTGAAACCTAGCGCCCCTGCCACCAAGGCATGAAAGGAGATCCCCAGTAGGAATCGTTCCCTGCTGCTCTCAAATTAGCAAAAAGAAGCATCGATTCCCCAAATTTCTGGGGATAGCAGAATGTAGAACTCCTCAGTTTTTCCAGCCAGAGGAACAATGGCTCTGGCACACCTGCATATCCCACCCACCAGCACAAACTGTAACAACCAGGTCTCTATTCTTGAACACAGGGCTGTGACAGCTCAGCATCGGAGGACTTGTAGCAGTGGGCTGGAGAACCTCCCAAGTCCTGCCTACTCAACACCCTTCCAGTGCTTGCAATACCTTCCGTAAGGGACCTACACCGCCTATGGGACGTGGCCTCATTTCTCATCCGGGAGCCTCATCCTTTTGCAAGGCACCAGATAATCCCTTTCAGCACTCCCACTGGTGCCTGGAACCCATCCACTGGTGAGGACAGACATTTCTCAGAGCCAAACCACCTGGATATCCAAGAGCTTGAACAGGAATAAAGCACATGCTGTATACCTCACTCTGATTCAAAGACCAAGCTCTGCCAGTCAATAAGGCTGAAGCCACACGTGCTCCATCTCTTCAGGCTACTTGCTCCTTTCATTAGGAAGACATGTTGCTCTGTTTTTCAGCCCTGTACTGTGCCCCAGTTTATTGAGTCAGTGATTTATCCTATGACTTTGGTCAAGTCACTTGATTGACCCAGCTGCAAAATTAATAAGAGAGATGAGAAAAAAAATACACCAAATACAGGATGGGGTCCTTCAGCTAAACAGGAAGAAGGCAGGATTTTCCAGCCAACAGCAGAAGGTGGTTCCCCGCCAGCTCTCAGGATGCTCTTCTGACAAGGGATGTGATAGGTTCTCAGCAGCACTTCTGGTACAATCCCATGGCTTTACCTTTGCCCTATCATTTCTCCTGCTGTGGCTTCCTTCTGAATTTTATGCTGAGGTCCAAACAGCATGAGTCAAAATAACCCAGCCTGGAAGTGGCTAACACATGAATCACTGTGGCCAGGTCACGAACCAGGAGGAATGAAAAGGTTTGATTGTGAGCTGGATGAAAAATATATAAATAAAGGAGCCCTGTACTGCTCCGTACGTCACACCACCATAAGATGCAAGACCATCTATACTGACCTTGAGCCACATACTCTGCTCTCATTGATTCAACAGGAGCTCTGCGCACAGACCAAAGGTAGTCTCAGCTCCTCCTCCACTAATGATAGGTTTCTGATACTTCTTTGGCTTGTCAACAAAAGACCCCAAACAGCACATAAACAATGGAAGAATCCACATGATGAAGATACTGTTGACTCACTTTCAAGGCTCAGTTTTCCTCTCCTGACTTCAGAGTAGTATTCAGGAACAAAAGACAAATCTAAGGTCACCTGTTTGTTATTCCTGGTCAGAAGGTCAATAAACATAGCCAGCACATGAAGGAGATCTAGCTGTCTTCTGTGATGGGCCAAAGTCCACCATCCCATGTATGCACACCTCTACTAGACTTCTGAATGAGGACAGTGCTGTTTGCCTTCATGCTTTTAAAAGAGGATATGGCAACACAGGTCTGTATCTGTAGTGAGATCAGGACACATTACATACCATACAGATAAGTCATCATATCCAAAGAATTCGTCATGTTTACACAACTGCGACTGACAAGAGTGTGAGTCCACACACACAAAGGGGATGCCTGGCACATACTAAACCTCAGCTGAGTTTACTCCAGGTCCAACTAAAAATATCCTCCAAGCTCCAGCGTTTCAGCTGCTACAGATTTCCAGCCATGCTTATTCATGAAGTGGCATTTGCAGAGGTTACAGATACACCAACAGAGCTGCCCTAAGCACAACTTTCATTTCTGAAAACAGCCACTGTAATTTTTTTCATGTGACGTTTCTATTCCTTAGATACCAAGCTTAAATTTCTAGAAACAGGTCATTTGGAAACGCATGCATGTCAGTGAGCAAGGTGTGTTGGGATTGGGTTTTGTAGTCTTGCCACAAATAACTGCAGGAAGCAGGCAGCCAGCACTGTTACTCATTTCCAGAGGCTCAACTGGAAAAATAATTCAGTCATATTTCAGTAGCTAAAATACTTGTTTACCCAAGCAGTCTGATAACAGGATCTAGCCCATCGCTGTACTGTAATACACATACTTTTTATTCCAATATTTTTAAAGGTGAGTGAATACTACAAGGGCAGTTTCACTGCTGATGCCGACAGGGTCCTGAAAGGGCACTCCTGAAACACAGTCTCCCGCTGCCACAGCCCTGACGGTACATCCTACTCTGCTCTCTGGGTCTCAGCCCTGTGGTTCTGGGTACATCCTACTCTGCTCTGTGGCTCTCAGCCCTGCGGTTCTGTTTCCATACCATCCAGGCAAACCATCGCCCCTCTGCTGTTATTCATGACCACTTTGATGGGATGTGGGACCTATAAATGCAAAAAATAATATCCTCATTTCTCCCTGGGCATCAAGCAGGTAGGAAACTCCTGCCTTACCTCGAAGTCCTGTCCTAGACATGGAAGGTTCCACCACCCACCTCGTACCACTGGCCTTCAGTCACAGGTGGGAAACTGGTGTGTTTTGGGGGCTGAAAAGGGCATTGTAGCTGCTTCTCTGTTACCTGAAGGTGTGACTGGCACACTCTGGGGTAGCTGAGAGTTTGACTCCACAAGGACAGAGTTGCCTCTACCTCTCAGGGGGCTCCTCTACCAAATAGCATCCACTCCTGCTTGGGACAGTATTTTAATAAGCTGAATAGCCTGACGCAGCCATGAAAGGCTTGGAAGAACGAATGTGGACACAGACCGTGGTTTATCAGAACCCACGTGAAGCTGTGAGGAAAACCACTGGAGCTCACCCAGACGCAAAAGCCCGTCGTTAATTCCTGCCTTTGGCCCCCCAGCACCTTCAGCTTCCACACAACTGTCAGGCTGCTCCCAGCCAGCACCCTGGCACTTCACCCAGCCCTGTCCTCATCCCCTGTCCTGGCCAGGAGGAGACAAACATCTACCTGACACCTCCGTGTTTTTAAGGCTGTACTTCCTTGGGGCAGGGCACTGTCATTCCCCTACGTGCACAGCACCACCCGGTGCAACCGGGCCATGACTCAGCCACCATCCTGCTGGGACTAACACCCAAGCAGCTCGTCACAGCCCTGAGTGACACCACAGTCAAATGACTTGGGCATCCTGCAGGAAACAGGTGAGCTGCTGCTTGCGACCGAGCTGGGCTCCCGTCTCCACCAGCAAACTTTTTTGAGCTGCTCTCCTCTGTTACTGCAAATTGCTGGGCTGGAGACTGTAACGAGGAGTGACCAGCCATTACCAAGGGCTCTGCCAGGCCGCCAGCACGGGGTGCACTGAGCAATCACTCCTGTGCTGACAGAAAGGGCATCGTACCCTCTTGGTGCAGGCAATAACCTCGGCTCTCCAAGCAAATCTCTGCTCAGTAAGACTGTGTGTACACGCTAGGATAGAACCCTCCTGCTTCTGCAGCTACTCCTTAGTTTAGATAGGGCCTGTTATGCTCAGAGATTGTTTTCCAATCCCAGCAGCATTTTTCTTTGTTTGGGAGCAACACGCAAAAGCTGCCTGGTTTACGACAGTCACGCCTGAACAGAACGTTCAATAGTTAAGTCTTTGGTTAAATGGGACTTTTCAACCTAAAATGTCCTGATTGCAAATAAAATATTGAAAGGTTTTGCAAATTGTGAGGATTTTCAGTACTATGACCACGATGATTGTTACGGAAAGCTTCAGTGAAAACAAGTGCTCAGGAACGGAGCTGCTTGGCTGCAAACAGTTCTTTTCAAAATTTAGCCATAAAAAAAAATCCCATATCCTGTTGTTCTGCACCTTTTCCAGTTCCAAACATGGAACTGCATGAAATGATGCATTTTACATGGAGAGTATAAAAGATCAGACACTATCCATCTCAGCGGCAACAAAAAATCCTGTCCCTCTGCCGAAAAAAAAACCCATGATTTTGACAGTTCCCCTTCAACAGAGGCACTCTTAAAGAAAAAAATGAGAACGAAACCAGTGGTCCCACACTCGATTTCCGAAGCAGCGGTGCTGCTGCTCTCACACACCAACCCGATGTGTGCTGGTAGCTCCTGTCATCCTGCTCGCAGCCGCCGGCCGCGGTGCTGCTCAGCTCCTCAGACGCACGGCTTTGCAGATTCATTATGAAACAACAATTAGCACGTGCGAAAAAGAAAAACAACAAACACAGAAATACCCCGTTATTAATTCAGCTTTCGAAAACAGAAAAGCAGCCGGGATTTGCTCCTGGCGAGCGGAGGACAAGGGCTTTCAGCGCATCACCACCGCGGTTGAGCAGCAGAGCAGCTTCTCTGCAGCGGGGTCCCTGTCCCCGGCAGGCTGCGTGCACGCTGCTGTTCCCGCAGAACAAGGGCACCCTACACCCCGGGACCAACAGCTGCCTACATAGGGGTGGGCGCGAGGGAGAGGGCGACGGGGCCGGGCGCTGAGGGAGGGACTTGCTGATGCCTTTGTAAAGTTAAACGAAAAACAAAACGCAGCACACGCTCCACGAAGAGGAGAAAAACAAGGAGAGAAGAAAACTGGGAAGGAAAGAGGAAAAATAAAAAAGGGGGGGGCAATTTAAAAAAAAAAGAAAAAAGAAACATAAAATAAATCAAAATAAAGAGTAAAAGGAAGAATAACGGGAAAGCCGAGGAAAACAAG
>NW_008609739.1:0-2521 GCF_000691845.1 Merops nubicus
AGGCTGGAGGCTTCCCAGCAGAAGGTGAGCCGCCACATCGCCCGTCCTGGGGAGCTGGACAGAGCCGCGCTTCCCCTCCGGTCTTCGGTGTTTGCTTCTGACGGCCCCTGCCCTCTGCTCCAGGCCTGGCTCCTGTCTCTGCTCGGTTTCACTGATCTGATCTGGTCTGATCTGATCCCCCTCTTCACGCCGTTGGCGTGGCTGGCGGCAGGAGAGGGGTTTTGTGTTTAGAAAGATAATATGAAACTCTTTAATCACAAAACGTGCTGTTGTGTTGCTGTCACAGAAGGGCTGAATCTGTACTGGAGTCTGCATAACTATTCAGAAAGGGAACGTAGATATTTTGTGTAGTTTGTTTGACCTTTAGGTACTTAAATAACATTTCCTTTTACCTTGTGTGCAGGTAGTGTTGCTCTAAGCAGAGTAAACAATCCCCCTGCCCTGTCTTTGATAGAAGCTTCATATAAGGGCCAGGGGTCCTTTTCTCTGTCTGACACTGGCTGTGGAGCAAGAGCCTTGGGCTTTTGGGAAGAAAGATCATTTCAGCACTGTAACTGTAACAGACGTGCTGCAAAGTCCATTGCAGGAGAAATGAAGATTGGGAAAAAAAAAATTGTGAAACAATAGGTGGTAGGTAGCTTTTGGCACAACCTCTTGAAAATCTACCGTTCTTCCTTTTCTTTTCCTCTGCCTTTTTTGTGGTTTTGTTTGTTTGTTTTGTGAGCTGTTTTGTTTTGTTTTGTTTTAAATTTGTAGCACTCTCTTTCCTCCTGCCACCTCCAAATAGCATTTAAAAGGCTATTCTTTATAAAACAGTATTTGTGTAGGCTTTTGGCAACCCTACCGATGGGCTTTTTAATACTCAAAAAATGGCAGTTAGCATCGTTTTGGAAAATAATGATAAGTATTTTGCTGATGGACCTGTTCTGAAAGGAAACCTTTATTCACAAAGGATAAAGGCCTGCTATCATCCTCAGGTTCTTCTGAAAGCAACAAAAGCTGTTTGTAGTGATAGCTGTTGAGTGTGCACATGTTCCTCTTAAACATTGATCTGCTTAAATGGGTGCCACATTCACTGGTGATCATAAAACTTATGATTGTAAAGAATCTTAGCTGAAAAAAATTCTTTGATACGCAGTCCAGTCTATGATTTCTCTGGGAGCTCAACCCAGTGCTGGACCTCTGCCAACACGTGAAGCTATGGGCATGGCTATGGACTCCATGCCCTTTGCTCTGCTCTCTTGCCTGTCCCAAAACACACACTCAGAACAGAGTCTGCAGTGGGGCTGTGCGTGGCCGCAGGGCTGGGAGCTGCGGGAGGTGAGGAGCTGTGCTGTTCCCTGAGCTGGGACTCCCCACGGTGGGCTGGGCAGTGGGCTCTGGCACTGCCCCCGGGAGCAGGGACCTGCGGGTGGCACCGTGCCCTGTGGAGGCTGTGCAGGGTTGGCCTGCCAGAGCTGCCTGCGTGGTCAGAGGCACGTGCCTGTCGGATCATCAGCGGAGGCAGGTGCTCCCATGCCACAGAGCCGGTGTTACCCAGGGCTCTGCGCACGCCGTGGGCAGCTCCTCCAGAGTCAGTACTTTAATCAGAAGCTGGGTCTTTAGTCTAACCAGAGCTCAGCCTGGTTAGGCAGGTTAGTGGTTGAACCAGAAGCTAGGAGCTCGGAGATCTCCAGTGCCTGCTGTGGCTCCCTGGGTGGCTCGCAGTTGCCACATGGCTCCGGTTGGTGATTAGCGGCACGGCTGCTGGCCTCGCTCTGGGTTTGGATCTACACACGTCTTCTGTTCCTGTGCAGAAACATTTCCATGGAAAAACAGCTCTGAACGCTTAGCAGCATCAGTATCAACTGGTAAATTGTGTAGCAAAGCCACCAGGAAATGATAAAACATGAGATAGATGAAAGCAGCAAGCTGGAAGCAGGAAGTACTCGTTTGGGAAAGGAGGGGACTCGAATCTGGAGGGTGAACAAGTAGCTCCTGCGGCCAAATGCAAAGTCAAAAATCAGTTTATTGTTTAAACTTGCTGTTTTTATTCAAAGGGATGAAAAGGCATGGAAGCTTCCATAGCACTATTTGTGTATAGCTCATCCATCTCTGAGGGTTCTGTAATGTCCAGTTTTGGTGCCAAAGCCGTGACCTTTCTAGATGAAGGGTTATCCTTGAACACAGAGTTCTGTGTCGGTGAACCACGGGCCCTCAGACACCTGCACACAGGGGTGAGTGCTGTCGGGTGGCTGTGGCTGGCTGAGCTCTGTACCAGCACAGGTCCATCAGCAGTGCTTGCTCGTTGCCATTTCTAATCCCAAGGTTGTCACAGCGCTAAAGTAAGGCTCTGGAAATAGTTGTAACGTGAATGGAATCAGTAGCCTAGAACATCAGTGCAAGTTCATCAAAATGCTTGTGTTATTTTATTTTTTAGACTAGATGTACTAGCTTAGTCCTTTTGGAAGCACTTTCCTCTCTGCCTCTTCTCAGCTTAGATAGCTGTTGTGTACTTGTGCCGTAGAGGCAAGAACATCAC
>NW_008609740.1:0-70259 GCF_000691845.1 Merops nubicus
TCCAACCCCTATGATTCTATGATTTAGAAATATTAGTAAAATACCTAACTTCCTGAGGTTCTTCACGTTTTTGTATTTCTTCACAAAAGTACAATTATTTCTACAGTACATCAGAATCTATCAGATACATATTTCCAAGAAAAAGAAACTTGTAAGAACAACTCTCCTACACAGACTAGAACCAAACAGGACCTTTCTGAAAACTGTCCACCTGTAAAAGACTTAATTGAGAGCCACTATAGGTTAAAATACAGCCAGAAGTCCTAACCTTAATCTACCACCCTTAACACCTTGTAGCTGCATTTGAAACAACTGTGTCATCAACTAATGAAACATCAAAAGAAAAAAAAGTTACACCCAAGTAACTTTACTCAGACTTGTCAGTAATTCTCCCAGCCAAAGTTTAATAGAAACACCAATGCTCCACTGAAATTGTCTTAATCTGTCCCTTGATTCACTGTTGTCAAATGCAATAGTCACTTGTTTAAACCAAAATATTCAGAAAATCACAACCCTGTTACCATATAGGCCGGCCCTGTTCTGGCCAAAATCAATTTCTTTCATACATTACCCTTTGTCTTTCTGCTGCTGGGTCTGTAGATGGAGTGAAAAGTTCACCAAGTGCTTGTAAAAATCCTTGGTCAATTTTTAGTGCCATTTCCTGGATAAGAACCATGAAGTATCTAAAATGGGAAAAATAAACTGTACTTCCTAGTTTACCTTAAATATCACATGCTTATCCTACTTAAGTGAAGTTTCCTTATGCTATGTTGCATATTAAGACTTACAATCTGTATCAACTGTCTATTTACAGTCTGAATGACTTACCATCCTCACAAAGCCACACATTACTGTAATTATTCATATCTTAACACTTGCATAATTAACCTAAAAATATTAACTATCACCAAATACTTCTTAGATTCATACATTATGATTCCATCTGCAAACAGCATTTCTTCCATTTACCCAGCTGCCTCTCTCCAGAAGTTTAAGTATTACTTGTATTAGAATTCACCATCCTCAGATATTATATCCTCACTAGTTGGGTACAGATACTTGCATTAGAAACCATCTGTACAATCTTTTAGTCTTATTTTTTAGTATGAAAACTCATGACACATACATAGCTGAAGAACATGTATTTCACAATGCAACACACTGTACCTGGCTGCATTAGTTAATCTATCAACTGTGTTGTTAGAGCACCAAATAAACCCAGTAAACAAGCAGACATGCAACTCTGATAGTGTAGTACAAGAGGGAAATAATTCTTAAGCAAATACTTTAGTGATGACAGTCTCTTCATGTGGTCAGTCCTTACTTTCTAGAAGTACATGTCTTTTATAATTATGTTTTGTTCACTGGTGACATTTAAAAATTTAATCCAAAGTCAAGAGCTGTTTATATAAGAGAACATGAACTTTAAAACAATGTCCCGCTCTGAAATGTGTTAACTCTCTCAAAGTGCATTACAACACACTGTTAAACTCACTTGAATTGCAGCACTTTGCTGTATTCGTTGAACCTAGTGATGATGCTGACATCAATGAAGGGTTTGGGTTCTAAAAAGAAAATAATTGCACGTAAAAAAAAAAAAGAAATCACCAAGTTAATACTTTCAAGGCTGAATAAATGTACTGCTAAAGGTTTTCCCTTACCTGAATCCAAAGCAATTGACTTAGGAGGGGCTACAGGATGAAACACAACAGGAAACATCGATCCTGGTAATTGATTATCAACCTAAAAAAATTATTGCAACATAACAAGATTTTTTTAATGACTCAAACACCATTTCCATTTTGGAAGGCCTAAGAAACTTGTGTATAGATTGTGTTCAAGCAAAACGTCACTCTTATTTTGAGGGAAGAAGATAAGGTAAGGAGGATAACTCAGATACTGTTTTGCAGTGTTATGTATTTAGTACTAAAATGTCACATGGTTGGAAGCAATGCACAGGGGATGCTTGCACAGGTTCACATCACAAAGATTCGGTTAGAGGGCCTGCACTTCATGGCACACACTGACTGGAATACTGAAAACTACTTTCAGGCAGAAACAAAACATGAAGGATAAACAATAAAAACAGCTGGTCAGGAGAAGTATCAGGGTCCTCAGAGTGCCCTTGGCAGGGGACTCGGAAGTGCAGCAAATAGAAAGGATGACAATGATGATGACTTCCCACCATTATCCTCCTGTAGTACTAAACATTGCTCAATAGCATCTGCTCAAGCACTCTACTGATTACTTCAGCAACACTACTAGTACTGAGCAGAGTATGATAATCCGGTGCAATTGTGGTCCATTAATTCACTCTTCAGCTTACATAAAGATAGTACGCAATAAAGTACCTGCAAGTACTAAGTATATATTACTTTCCACTTGACAGGTAGTTTTCACACTTAAGATCTCTCAACAGCTAGATACAGTCTCTAGAATTGTGATACAGCTGCATATAATCTGTGGCAAAAAAAAAAAAATTAAAGAGGTTGAGGGTTTTTTTAAAACAACAAAACACCTGTCTCTTGGAATCAACTTTCCGTCACAGCACCTTGCTTTACATGAACCTACAATTTTGTGGAATTTTCCGCAGTACTTGCAAAAAGCTGGGACAAGAGTTCTGCAGTGCTTTTCCATCAACAGTGCATTCACAGCACTTCTACTCTGACAGACTGAGCAGTGCACCACACATGTAAGATTTGGAGATACTCCTTCATAGGAATGAATTAAGCAAAAGCCTTCAAGTGTTTGTTTAGTTTATAGAGCATGATTAGAGGTGGTACCTGCAGCCAATACAACTGAGCCCGTAAGCTCCTCTGGTGAGGCGACTGTTTGAATTCAACGTGAATTCCTGACAGGAAGTTGCGTCGGATGCTGCATCTGACTGGGAGACGCATTTCCATTGGAACCTTACTAAAATTCACCTGGAAACGTAAGAAAGCAGAGGTAACATACAGTTTAATTAGAGAAATAATAAAATGTTGTTACTAGTAAACAGATTAACAACTGAATTGTGCATTTTTCCTTATTTCATGATCACATGGCTACTGAATGACTCAATCCAGTTACCCTGTACGGCAAGTAATGCAAACAGCAAGCTAGCCCAGTGAGCATACTGCACTGCAACTTCAGCTGCCCCAAGCAGAAACCTCCAGGGCACCTGAGTAACCACTTCTTCCCGAGTTACATATTACACTGGCATAATCAAAGATATCAACACATAGCTGACTGCTTTCCCTGCTGATGTTTTTACCCTAATCATGACGCATTTCAATTATGAGAAGCAAAAGGAAAAACTCTCCTTTATTCTTAGTCAAATACAACAATTTAGAGATAGAAATTTTTCATACCATGTAGCTTAAATGCACCACCTCTATGTACAGAACGGAACTATTCATATAGTTGAGGGTATATATGATTTTCAAATGAAATGAGAATGCAGAAAACAAGGCTGATAATGATACAATAGAATGACTGTATTTTATTTAGCCACTTTAAAAAAATGAATTTATGCATAGAATACAGATAGGTATAATGAATGTCTGAAAAAGCTCAGCTAAGAGAACTGATTTTAAGAGTCTTTGAATGCTATAGGCTCCTTCACCATATCAAGTCATAAGAATTGCAAAGCTAAAACCATGATTTCTGCAGAGTTTAAGTTACATGAACAGGAAGATAGATTAATAACTAACATGCAGATACCAAGCCACCTTTTTGACCACATAAAGGCATAATTCTTCGAGACTGTTACTTCACAACACTAATCTGCAAAATACCTCAGTACTGCCTCAGTATTGCCTCAACACAAAAATATTCTACTGTATAAAACATGAAAATATTCCAAAAAGTTCTGGTTTTGCTTGTTTTCCTCTTAACACAGCATCTATCCTGACTCTGCAAAACAGCAGTCTGTCTTAACCACTCCACAAGCTCTACAATCACTGGGCACACTGATGAAACCTCAAAACATACCTCAGTATTGCTGTCTAGCTTATGCCAACCTAGAGCTTGAGAAGCACCCTTATGAAGATATTTTTGATAGGCTTGTTCCAACATGTTTATTTGTTTTTGATTAAATGCTTTCCACTTTTGCCTCGGTTTCTGCTCCCAAACAACACTAGAACTAAAAGACAAGAACATAAGGTTAACAGTTTTAAAGTCCTTAGACCTTTCTTATGCATGCAAACCATTCAAAATGATATTATCCACATTTTTCAGGCTCAAGAAAACTACGGTTCACTGTTTTAATAGAAGGAGACAGTTGTATCACATTTATTCAAATTGCACAACAGGAATAAAGGTAGAACTCAGTTTTACTAGAAAAATGTTCACATAAATTAGTCTCATTGGAAAGATGTCCCCTTGTATTGATAGAATTTTAACAGGCTGTCAAATTTTGATTATTCAAAGGAATATTTAGTCTTCCATGTACTGTACCTAGTAATCCCTATGTAAGAGATTTCTTTTTTATTCTCATTGTTAACAAGAGACAGTCCAAGACTATGGATTGACAAGGTTATTTCTTGATCAGGTTGCTCCAGCTCCTCTGCTTGTCGTGCTTTAGAAACTAATGCGACATCATCTGTGAAAAGTAGCACTCGTTGGCGTCCATCCAGGAAAGACACCCAGTGTATTTGTGTATTTGCATTGTAGGGGAATTGGCCACAGTCATCCTATATAAGGCAGAAATAAAAAAATCAATGCACTTCAGAATTATGTTACAGGAATAAAGCCAGGATGTTGCTGTACATTTATAAGCAAGCAAGTTCACTGTCACACATACACAACAGAAATCAGTATTTTTGTTTGTACACTTTACTGCATCATGCTGATTTGGTGGTATCTTGTATCCCAGCACTAGAAAAAAGCTGGGAATTGCCATTTGTTTGTTTTGGGTGATTTTTTTTGTTGTTCTTGTTGTTGTTTTGTTTTGTTTTTTTCCTCCATTTTGAAAAGTTGGAATTCCAGCAGTATTTGTGGATGAGAATAATACTGGTAATTATTAGGAAACCAAGGCCTTGACAGCAAAAGGAAAGATTTAGAACTGTAGGTGGTAACGGAAAAAGGCATTAAATCATGCACTACTAAGCAGTAAAACCAGACAATGATTAAGATCTTTGCTCATCAAACACAGATATTCCTTATTCGTTAATTTGTGAGGCCAAACTGAGATAATTAAAGTCCTTTTCTAAAAAGTAAAAAATAGTATATATTTATGGTTATATGCCTGATTAAGGAAGTCGGTTTCAAGCTAAAAATATTTTTAAATGTAAAAATTTGACCCAAGAAAGTGCTTATACAGTAAAGTACACTATAACTGGTTAACTGAACTTTGACACAGTTCTGCTGTGAGAAACTAAATCTATCCCCAGTAAACTAAGACTGCAATATAAACTGGCTTTAGTGTCCTTACTCTGAAGAATTCAGACATCTGTAAAAGGTACAAGAGAGCTGCTATTTCAACAGACATGTATGACTTAATTCAGCCTACACACCATCCAGCTATGTGAGAAAAATCTTCATCTATCAGTGCTTGATACTTGCCCAGTCCTGTCCTAGATTTACCCCTGCTTCTAGTTATAGTAAACCTCTTATCTTGATAATTTATCTTTCCCCTACTTAACATATTTTCCTATTTTAGTATTGCATGAGTAACTAACACTGAAATAGCTACTACTGAGTAACTCTGAATTTTCTTCTCCAGCCAAGTGTTTCCCATAGAAAGTGAGAGTCACAACAGTCAGGGGTTTTCTCCACCTTACGGGAAATACTTAAGCTGAACGCAGCACTGCTGGCAATATCGGTGAATTATTCATCCTCTGTACTAGTTAGGTATGTCCACAGCTCATATATTTGATCCTCTTTCTTTAATATCCAAGAAAAAGGTGAAGAAAAGGTTGGAGCTTGTATCCAGTCCTCCAATTACATTTATCTAAGCATCTCAAATCTTGCTACTTGACAGTAAGCCCCAAAGTCTTGTACAGGAGAAGACAGAGCTTTCTTCCAGTTAATTTTCATCTTGTTCTAGTCCTAAACTGATTCAGCATTTACTTCTCCCTTTCTGAAGTTTACCTTAAGTAGGTCATGTTCACCAAAATGTTGGGAGTAGCCCCAGGTCAGTTTTCTTGTTTTAGTTGGATCTGTCCATGCAAACAGGCATACTTGCTTTGGTTTCAACTCCCTTTCTTCTTGTAAGCCACTGCAGGTTAAAAGAGAAGGAGTAAAATGACAGCATTCACTGCTTAAGACCAATGACTGAAGTGGTGCAAGATCACAGTGCCACCTGTGATGTGAATTGGATCTGAAGGCTCCACTCTTCAGGCCTCTTGGGGTGAGGCATTCACTCCAAACATTTACAAATGTAGCTAGGCTCTTGGTGAACTAACATCTACACTCCCACTTTATTCTCTCCAGTTTCTCCAACTATGAGGACTGCTTTGAAGAAGACACCCCCCAGTTAAAGGACCAGTGGTGCATTGTTTCTTTCACATACCTCTGTTTATATCTGAGGGAGTCCCATGAAGTATGATTAACAATAAGAGCTGGAGCAGCTCCCTCGTGGTAATCCGAGAAGCTTATGAGAATGGAATGCTCAGAAACATTCACATCTACCATTAAGCCTCCATTCTGGAAAGAAAGTTAGACAAAGTTCAACGAGTAAATTCAAGTTAGAACAGACCAAATTGTTATTTTTAGATCAGTCACTCACCAGCCACTTACGAATGGGAAAAAGGAAATTGCAGAGTACATTACCTAGTAACAGTAAGTTCAAACACATTGGGTATGAGCCCAGGACAGTTTTCAGGAATGTTTGTCTAGCAAGATAAATTGAGTTTGTCTAGCAAGATAAATTGATGGTTCTGCTATGCCGTAAAGGATTGGAGGAGAGATGGAAGGGGACATACCTACTCTCAAAAAAGATGATCTTACAGATTCTGCAGCTCACATGAGAGTAATATAAGAAATTACATTTAGCACTCTACACAGTAGTAGTAAAAAAGCACAAGAATTCACTTGCAAATCTGAGCCATCTGTCTTTAACATTGAAGACAATAACACCAGTGTTCTAATTAAGTGCATCGGACCATTGATGACATCTTGTTCAGAAACCCTTTTCCCTAACTAACTTCGAACTTGGAGAGTTAGGTTACCCTCATTCACTTGTATTTCAGCTAGTTATAAGCATTATCTCCAAAGACTTGTCTGAACATGCCACATTTATATATGCATTCCCTAATGGTAGGCAAGGGTGAGTTCTGCAATAATTAAGGTTCTGCTAATTGATTCAGAAGTAGTTTTACCCATCAACTGTGTCACTTCAACATGCATTAGCTTATCAAGAATAAAAAAATCATTCTGTTTTAGGATAACTAAAACTGAAGGCACCTAAGAAATACTCTCTAGAAAAAAACAGACGGTAGAGGTGTAGTATACCATTTTTAACTTAAAACAAGCAAGAGCTGTTCAGCTTCCTATAAACTTGAAAAAACTACGTCAACATGACCACTTCACACAGCTATGCAAGCATTAACAAAACGGTACGCTTGATTCACAACCTTTTTTTATGCACCAAGACCTAAAGGCGCAAGGTTTCAATCTTGATGACCTTGAGGAATCAAGGTCACATAAGTTCAATACCATAAGGCTACAATGGTGTATTAAGAACAAACCACACAAAGGCAGTCTCACCAATTCTTCCAGCCTCAGCAGAGTACCATTATCCTGGGCTTTAAAGAGGAATGGTTTGGATGAGCTTTCATAGCCAACTACTCGTACGCAAAGTTCACCAGATGAGTTTTCAGGCCAAAATGGAAGACACTGTAGAAGAGGAAATACATATGACTTCAAGCGTTTGTGTATGTTCAATGTACTAAGACAAACAGTCGTCTGTGACTAGAACCAACTCAAATGCCTTCATTCTCACTCCAGTATCTACTGATGAACTTCTCACCTGTGTTTAGTAAGTTAACTAAACTGAGGCACTGGACTTATTTACCAACATATGTAGCCTGCGCTACTCAAGTTGCCCTGAGATGTGAAGAATCCACATCACGTTATCAGATGTGACAGAGCTTCTATAAAGAGGATTGCTTTTTCCTGAAGTGACAGCTAGAGACCAGTTACTTGTCTACAGAAACATCCAAAGGAAAAAAAAAAAGGAACGTTACCTCCGAAGCAGAGATATAATTCCATTTATTAGTTGGAAAAGAGCCATTAGGACCAATTTCTCCAACTTCTAATTCCAGAGACGATTTGTTTGCTATTGTGTAGAATGGAGTGAAGGTCACTATCCTGGTAAGGTTAAAACTGCTCATTTTGATGCTAACTCCAACCTGTTGAACAATCAACACCAAGCTTAAGAGAAAAGTCAAGATGTAAAAAAAAAAAAAAAAAAAAGCCAAAATTACTGTAATTACAAAGGTTAGCAAAAAACACTCCTGTTCTAAACACCTGTAATGAAAGAACCAAACAGCATGCAGTAAAATCAGCAAACTATGCAACGCAAAGGAACGGTCAAGAGAGTAGTG
The DNA here is from genome assembly GCF_000691845.1 of Merops nubicus. Classification (NCBI taxonomy): domain Eukaryota; kingdom Metazoa; phylum Chordata; class Aves; order Coraciiformes; family Meropidae; genus Merops; species Merops nubicus. The sequence goes on from NW_008609740.1 coordinate 8,529, forward strand.
CTTGTAGCTGTAGCATTTGTGCAGAGAAATCCAACACCAATCACCAGTAAATCAAGACAACCTCAACCAATCATATCATCAGATACAGTTAAAGGGTATATAGCAACAAAACACACCATGTATCCACATACTAAATGTATTTTTTATTTTGCTTATGTAGTCTTAGACAAGGCTAAGTGAGGCTCTAAATGCCAACCAACGTGAACTCTTATCTCCACTATGCAAGTTCACCATTGTATTTTCAGCAGCCTGGTACTAAATATTTGCTATATAAAATACATGTTTATGAATCATACTGAAACTTCAATTGGTGAAACTACTTGTTCAAAAGGTGAAGAATAGCTGGGGCATAAAAACTATTAACCTAGATGTTAAGTACTTCCATGATTTACAAGCAGTGTGAGTAGTGAAACAAATGCCTTAAGCAGAAAAAGAAATCAAGCCAAAAAAAACCCAAGAGAGCTCCACAAAACACTGAAATGTGTCTTACCAGGTAGTCCATGTTATTAGCTGAACACTTGACACATCCATAGCTTCCTACAGTATCAAGGGAAAAGCTGTTGGACCAATCACTTGTTGAAATACATAACTGGATCTACACAGAAAAAAAAAGAACAATATGGAAAGTACTGAAGTCTGGTTTAATTTTAGAGTTCATGCATTATGAAACATCCTATTGTTCTGTGAGAAAAGGAATTTTAAAGTAAAAAAGGGCCACTTCAGAAAAATCCTCAACTACTGTACTCTTTGGCTGTGCAAATACCACAATAAAACAAAACCAAAACAGAACTGTTTTACCTAGGACAAAATACTTACATTGTGCATTTTAAATGTTTAAGTACCTCACGGAGTAAATCATGATACCTCTTCATTCAGTGGGAAATGCTTCAACAGCAAGATTCTGAGTAGCCTGTCTTTCCACTACAAAGGCAGTCCATTCTCTTAATCTACCTATCCACAGTAAATTCCTCTCCTCTGCTCTGGTAGGGTACCCACAAAGTTTTCAGGACCTAACCACTCTACATTATCAGCCAGCTTCTGGGCACGACAGCAGTAAGAGAAAAAGAGGCAGTGCAAGACCTGGAAAAAGTTGCAATAGACTTGTCTACCTGCCTTCCATTCTGCTTAGTCCAAAAAGAATCATTAGGAAGAAAAAGCAGCAGCCAAATGAAAGCCTATACATTTAAATATTGCCAAGAAAAAAATTCTTAGACAAAATGTGCGTGGGTGTTTTCCCCCTCACAGGAAGGTTTTACAACACCACCACCTGAAGTAAGTATACCTTATTTTTACTAAAAATATTTTTCTTTTTAAAGGAGAACAAAACAATATCTCTGTAGTCTGCTGGATGCTTCACATGAGTGTCTTCAGCTCGATACTGGAGAATACGGGAAGTCTTGTTGATGATCCAATAAGGACTGAACACAGACAAGATCATACGGCTTCCCATTCGTCTGGTGTGTATGGAAATATCCAGCGCCATCACGGCTGCTGAATGGGATGCGAAACACACAGAGAAAAATTCAGGCATTCCGTCATGAATTTTAAGATGCCCATTCCAGTCTTTGCCTTGATAGTTTATCAACACAAGCTCCATTATTTCTCCGTTGATTCTTGAATGAAAAACATCTGCAGCACTCCCTTCCAGTAATTCACACGCTTCCGCTGTTCCCTACAGCAAGATTAAAAGGGGCAAATGAAGTTCTTAGTATATAAAATTCAGGTAATTCCAAAAAGAGCATTTTATTCCTCTCTTGCAGGATGCATATGTTTCACATCTCAGGACCACATGTTCTGATCTCAAATCACTTTCTTTTGAGCCTGACCCTATTAGTAATTTCCTATCAATTGCAATTCTCTTGCAGGAGAGTAAAGACTGCTTAATTCAGGAAGGCCAACTAGTTCAAGGGTATCCCCTGTCTCTGTTCCCTCCCCTCCTCCATGATTTCCAATGGATTTTGACAATGAGTACTTTTTCATATACTTACAATACTGGGTGTAACACTGAATTGGACTGTGCTGCAGATGTACAGCCAGGACTTTTCATATTAGAGAACAAAACTACCAGCAGAAAGCCAGTAGCTGTGCCACACTGTCAGCACAGCTTTCCTCAAGCAGTAGCATCCCACAATAAAAGGTATCCTAATTTTTACTGAGAAACAGTATATTTTACTCTATTGAACAGTGGCCAGGCTTGATTAGCCACTGGACCTGAAGACATTAAGCCAGCTACAAGTACAGTGACTTGAGAAACAGATTTGAATTACTAGTCTCTAGCTCCTCAGTCAAGGCAACAGCTCTCTGATGTACACTCTGTGACCATGAGTACTTTAGTTGAGTGAAGGTGAAGAAAACTGGAAATAGTGCCATAAGGACGCTGAACAGAAGTGAAAGACAGATCTAAATTAATGCCACAGTCAGTTATCCAAGTAGGACAAATGACAACAAACAAGAATGACAGATCCAAATGCTCACACTTCTTTTATTAAAAATCACTCAGCTTTCACGACGAAATACTAGATTTTTAAAAACACTGGAAGAATAAAGACTGCATTGCATGCTACAAAAAAAATTCTAATTTTAAGGGAGACCTCACAATAGCCCCCAATAAAGAATCAGTGTCATAATGGAGAGAAGTTGTGTTTTCTACATAGAAGAAAAGCTCAAGAAATTTCAGGTGCTTTTGCTTATGCCTCTCCCTGTGAAACAAAAGCCGTCCTGCAAAACATGAACAGCATCTCAGAAGAAAGTAAAAATCATTTTTAAGAAGCAAGGCAGAAGTGGTCAGGTACACCCAAATGAAAAAACAATTCATCCCCAAAACTCCCAGAATCAATCCATCAGCTGACTCACTCATTTACAACAGAAAATACAAAAAACTACATTCAGTATCTTCCACGTTATATTCACCTCCACTTTTAAGTAAATATAGTCTTACTTAAAATCAAGTAAAGGATTTCCAAATAAAAGCATAAAATAACTTACCTCAAGTAAATATCTCAAGGAGTATGGTAAAAGATTCCTCACAGTCAGTGTAGGATGGAGGTGGATAATGTAGGCAGGATCCCACTCCTCACCATGAGTTGAAATGAAACTCAGTTCATCAGGTACAGCTGTTGAGCTGATTATTAGAGGCAAGAAGTTTGTCACAGTTGCTGGGCACTGCAACAAGCAGTTTACTTCATTGCTCCTATGTAGCTCTTCCCTCCAGGCAATGTAAGTGGTGGACTCTTGAAACTGACCTTCTAATGTTCCTGTTGGTTGAAGGTATAGATGACACCTATGGGAAGAAGACAGGTAACAGTACTCTACAGCTTTTCCTTGACAGCTCACTTCCCCTACTTACAATTGCTAAAATTCTGAGGGGCTTTTCCAGCACATTAATGACATAGTAAAGGTGGCATTTTAGTTTTTTAACCCAGTCAGGAAGAGTTCCAAGTGCAAATTTAGGCTTCCACACTAAAGCTGCACTTGTGCTGTGTATCTATCTCACAAAGATTAGCCCTACAGAACAGAAAAAGTGTACCTGTAGGAATGTAAAGGAACATGAAATTCCTCTTCAGGCTTGGAAATGCCAATTGGCTCCAGCAACCTCGAGTCTCTAGCCAGTTTATAGACCATAAATGGGATTGAGAAGTGGTTCTTGATCTAGGATCAAAACGTGTAATTTTTTTTTTTTTTACAATTCTAGGGTACTAATTTCTCAAGTAAAAAGTATGAACAGCAACAAAGAAACAAACATTACTGCATGTAATTCAACTCCTCTGAAAAGCAGACTTCTGTGTTCTACTAAGAAACATAGTTCTGAAGGAGAAAACTACACTACTTTTAAGTTCCATGAATTGAACAACATACTTAAAATGCCAACTCACAAAAATAGTACATATTCCAGACTCAACATAGCTGATATTAGAAAGCCAAAAGTCAAAACCAAATTTTTAATTCTGATCAGAAAGACAAACACACACACATAGAATACAGATCAAAATATTCACGTAACAGAGTAAAATATTTAATAATTTGCCACTACATAACTTTTTTGACAAGTATGATCTCAAAAAACACACATTAAAGAAGAAAAGACAAGTCACTCAGAAGACCCCTGCTTTCAGGTTTTTTTTTGATTGGTATTTTACCTGCAGAGGAGATCGTACAGTAACGACCTTATTTCCTTCTGTAGCATCTATCTGTACAACGATAGAGTCCAAACGATCAGCAAGAAGGTTTCTTACGTTGTACAATCGTCGACCTGTTTTGGCTATGGGAATGGTTACCACTTCTTTATATCCTTGAAGTTCTAATCCACAAAAATAAACAGAAGTCTCCATTAGGCAAAACATCACAGAATCAACTGAGCAACAACCAAGATCAAAGCATTCTCTGGCAAAAGCACCTTGAAAGGTTATTTCAACACCACTAAAGAAAAGCTTGAATATCAGAATACTCTTGAAGACCATAATTTAGATTGTGATTTATACATAGTACAATAAATACATTAAAAAGTGAACAAAAAGTATTTGTCAGGTAATTTAAAATGCAACACAGAACATGAGCTCTGTATCACAGACAGGTACCATCATAGAGGATGGGGGGGAAAAAAAAAAAAAAAAAAAAATCAGATTAGAATATAGTAACTACTAAAAAATATTTTCCTAGCGGTATTTTCTGGCAAAGCTAAACAACATAGAAAAATCCTAACTGCTCTCAAGTTACTGGGTAACTACAGAAAGCCTAATGGTAGTAAGGATATGATAAACAGAAATCCTGCTTAGCAGGACTTGGAACCCAAAGGCCTATGTCCCAGTGGTGTGTAAGGTGTTCTATCAATGACTCCAATAGTCTCCATTTCTTCCAAAGAGGGAGAAAAAAAAAAATAAAAGTAATTTTCACTCTGAAAAAAAAGGAGAGAAGGAATTGTATAACCCTCTAGTAGGAGTTCAGTAGCCAGTTTAATTTTTTTTCAATTGCCATCAGTGTTCCAAAGTAGTTTCGACACAATGTACTTCATCTGAATTCTGATCACACTGTATTTAATCATATTGCCTCCCCTGCATTCCTGTTCTCAGCATGTAATAACAGACAGCATACCCTAGCAAAATACCTAAACTTAAAGAGAAGATGGAGCTTTCTTGTCGGTACAATGCAGAGAACTTTCCTCGTTGGGGTGCTTCCAAAACAGAGTAATCCAATTCCATGGTCTGACCACTTTCTACACTGTTCACATTTTCTTTGTCAGCTGAACCAACTATCAGAAAATTGGAAGAAGGAAGCACTTTTACAGGAACACCCAGGGCATTTCTCACTATGAAAGGTGCTGTCTCTTTGAAAGAATGGTTGAATGTGGATGCAGTCCCTTCTGAAAATGCCTGAAATTAACAACATATATATTAAGTCACACATACATAGCCACAAAAACATATATAGAAGCATTTAAGAGACAGTTCCTAGCAACTACAATTTCAAAGAAAAAAAACCAGCATGTAGCAATACTTATGCTTTGTGTAGTTGTATTTCAGGAAGTAAAATTTCATTATTTATCTGTGATTGCAGAAAATATTGATTTACAAGAAGAATTCATGCTCCTCAGTAGTTTTATTTTTTTTTTTTAACAGTTATTGGGTTGCAAGAGTAAAATAAAATCTGGGGAACAAAAGTCCCAAGCACATTCACCATGTATATACTTCATATTCAAGGACAACTTATGCTTACATATTTGTATGATTACACAAAAGCCATGGTAACTGACTGCCAATATAGAGTATTCCTTACAGTATAAGGAAGTACTGATTTAAAGAACTGTTGCTCATTTAGAATTAGGCATAAGTCACATTCCATAAAAATAGCTTGATTTGGTAACCAAAATTTCCTCCTCCCATAAAAAGAAGGGGAAAAAAAAAAACAGCCTAGGACATTCATAAGCACACCTATCAGAAGAAAAATATGGGGAAAAGTATCTTTTACACACTGGAATTTCCACTTCTACAGCTAGAGCACACACTTTCCAAAGTATTCTATTAAGAAGAAAAGGTTGAAGGGAAGATTTGGTGTTTCAGAAAAAGGACTGTAGGAAATGGTTGTATTTACTGAAGGGTTTTACTTTCAGCTTACTTATACAACTGCTCCTTGAGTCCTGCATAAGCACATGTATTCCTCTGATATAGACATTGCTTCCTTCAAAAGCTAGCACCACCTTCTTGGTAGCTCTAAAGGGCTGATCAGAGTAAAATTGCTCAGCCCTGACAGAAAACATTTCTCAGGGCTGCACAACAGTCATTGGGTTCTCACTAGCAGCAATAGAAGTTATTTTGAAAAAAAATAAAAATGGTTCCTACAGAACCACATAATTGGGCATCTTCTGCCTTTTAGGACTACCTTGGCTAAATTGCTGAAAACAGCAAGACAACATTTGGATATAGTTATGTTCATTGTATCCTTCGAAAAGATGTTAACTGCTGTTTGTGGCTCAGGAAGAACAATGAAATCATCCCCAGGCATCAAACTTCTCTCTTGGACAGGGTTAGTCTTCACCTAAAAGAAGAATTTTATTAAGCAATGATGAACATATAGATTACTTTCTCCCATGATGAAACAGAAAAAGCTTGACCTACACTTGGCAATTTTGCCAAGCAAAGGAAAACCTCATTTCCTTGTAAAATTCAAGACAACTTACACAAACAAGGAAACTTTCTACCAACACTGAAGGCAAGTTATTTTCTTTCCTCTCAGTATGTGTGGTTATATGCTACATTTTGCTCACGTATTGGGCAATTATTATTCAGCAGAACTTAAACATGTATCAATACATTTTTTTCATGTGAAATTGCATAGTTCTCTCAAAGCAACAGGATTCAAAAGGTCAGTGTTCTGTCACATAAAAATTCTTATAAAAAGCTGTCTATTCAAGCTATTCCACAGTTTCAAGTACGTTCACATACTTCCAGCTTTAAACTCCATTGCTTCTTTCCTCCTTCAACTCGTTCAATAAGTGGCTCCCACACTGCATAAGCTTCATTGTAATAATGAATCTGAAGAAAGAACGAAAATCAAGATATCTAAAAATAAAGGACTGAGTTCCCTCTAATAAGATTTAGTACAAAAAAAAAAAAGTAACAACATCTTCACATTTTGGAAGCATTAAGCTAGCATTTTGAAGCACTTTAATAGCAGAGAACTATAATATACTGTACATTTTTCATAAGTGACAATTTCTGAAGAATTGACTACCTGCCTTGCTTTTAGAGCAACCAGAGAGCTTTGTAACTCTATTACTTTAACACCTTCACCTAAAATAATGTGGTCTCACCCTCCCTTTCTCAGTTGAAAGAATGACTTACGAGATTATAAACTTCAATGCCAGAAGCACTCAACTGTGCTATGAAATAATGATTAGTCTGAGTAAATGTTAGTCTGAATTGGTCCACCAGAACAGTTCATTGAACTCACAGCCTAAACTAAATTTTGACTTCCCTTTAGCCACTGCACACCTGAACAGAAGCAGCTGTAAACCAAAGAGTTTTGGATGCCCCATTTCAGCTATATTCCTTAGTTTACCCCCCTTCTGGAAGCAGGGGTGAATTCCCCCAGTTGTATGGGATTAGGCAAGCATATTCGATACACTATTAACAATATGCATATCCAGCAATGGAAGAAGGTTACCTGTACGTTCAGTACAGAAGAGAGTATGAGGTCCACTGGGTAAACGGACCAAACATAACTAAGATGTCATTAAGCTATCACACAGAGCAGATGTTTATCTAGTTGCATGAAATTTTAATGTTCTGCCTACATAAGAGACTCATCCCATCCTGGAATTCACCACATCTTAGGGAGCAGATCTGCAATAGCTGCCAAACAATTATGGTGTGACTACAATCCAAGATGTAGAGAAGATGGTGAGACAAGAGTGCAACTTCTATCTTAGCAATAAACGCAATGTTGGAGAAACAAAAAAAGCTGGGAAATACAAGTTAAATTCAAACATTCAACTAAGCCAACTTCATTGTTCATACAGGAAAAAAAAATAGAGGACTAGATTTTTTTTTCCCCGCAGTAGAAACTTCCATTAATAACTACAATACATTGCAAAGTTTCTGTAAAAACCACACAGTATGCTTAGTCATACTTGCCTGACTGCTACAGAACTCCTAGGAGCATTACAATTTAAACTTCTTAATTCAGCACATAGCATACCAGAAAGTTACTTGAATGTTATGAAACGTGCAGAAGTGTTTCACACCGTTAACAATTTGATTCTACATACCTCCAGTGACATATCAGCAGTGACCTCCATCAGTGAGGACCAGTTTTTAAGAACACCTGAAAACACAGATTCTACTAACAATAAAGGGACAGTACGATGTCCCAACCCACATTCCAACGTGACCTGAACTGACTTCACTACAACATCAAATTTTTCTTCTTTCAGAATATGTTCATGATCTGTAAAATTTTCTGTTGCTTCTGTGGCTACATCAACACCAAGAAACCAAGCACTGCACTGATCTACAGGCTTCACTTCCCACAAATTCTCAGAGACTTCAGCTGCTCCTCTAGAATCCTCCTCTGTTGTTTTGGGTTTTATGGCAGCCATAAAAGAAATTATTGGCGAGATCTGGAATGAAGAAAAAAAAAAAAAAAAAAAACCAACTCTTTGCAGCTCAAAGCATTTTAAAGCTGTTGAAAATATATAATGAAAAGCAAGGGCAAGGAGCTCTTGGGTTCTTCATTCAGATAAACAGCATTCAAAGCCCTTGTAACGGATGCAAGTTGGACTTCAAGATGAAGAAACAGAATCCAGTCATGGATCAAATTGTATTTTGCTATCCTACAAGGTCTCCCAATCCCTCCCTCACAATCGCATGTCAAGAACAAAATTTTCACACTGGAATTCCACTTCTAATAGAAGTACAGGTAGTACTCCCACAACAGCAGTCAATATCAACCTTATCCCTACCATAGTACAGAACACAAATTTTTAATGTCTCAAGTGTTCAAAAAAAGCACATTTGCAGAGTTACGTACATCACCATTTCGATTTGCAGTGCAGTATATCTGTCAAGAGTTTTATGTTTTAGGAACAATCTACTATTGCTCATAATTTAAGACACCACCACTGACCACCTCTACATACCACAAATACATATCTGTCAACTTTTTACAGGAGAATTAGCAAATTATACACTGAAAGATCTTTACTATAAAAACAATTTTTAACTCACCTATTAAGAACAAGGTATTTCACATTGTATATTTCTGGAAATCACGTTAACATCCTTAAGTTTACATGCACTTGTGTGCATGCTCCTGCTTACAAGTCTCTCTCAAGTATGAAATGTTTCATACATTTGCAAGAAACTGGTAGGAGGAATCCTATTATCTGAATGTCCTGGTTTCGTGTAAAAAGGGGTTCAGGGCAGGACCCACACGGAACAGAACTATGTACTCGCCTCTGCCCCCCCCTCCCCCCCCGAGAGAGACACACTTTGGGAAAAAAAAAAAATGAAAAATATTGTTCAAAAAGGAACAGGAAATGAAAAAGGGGGGGAAGGAAAAAAATAAATACAAAGATTAGGGGAAAAATACAAAAAGTAAAATATACAAAACCCTCAGAACCTTCAGGTTCCAGGGTCCCATGGAGTGAAAGGAGAACTTTCCTCTCCGAGCTCCAAGGCAGGAGTGAAATTAGAAACCGCTCCCTGCCTCTTATCAGAGTGTGTGTGAGAAGGGGAGGGAATACAATGGTTTCACCCCCACACCCGGGGTCCTCCCAGTTGCTGGAAGGTCACGCCCCCATTCCAAGCCTCAAACCACAACACTGAAGTATTTCAGTTTGCCCTTTTTTGCCAAAATATTGACAAGATAAGCAACTCTTCATGACTTTTACCAACACAGAACAGCTCTAAAAAGGATAAATGTCTATTTCTGGAAACTAACTAATGGGGAAAATGTAGTTTTTAAGTAGCAATTTGTAAATTTTTTTAAAAAAAAAAATTATGATCTATCTAGAATATAATTGGTAGATCACATTATGAATATTTTTATACACATATATAGGTGTGGGGTTTTTTAAACACACCTGTTCTTTCAAAGACAGCCTTAATAAGAACCTTACCTTTATAGTAAGTTCTTCAATTGTTACTACCACAGTTTGTAACCCTGAGACATGCATCATATTTTCCATGACCAAAGAACATGGCTGTAAAACCTAAGGGAAAAACATGACTTGATTATTAAGGTACTTTCTCTACTCAAACTTTCAAATGGTCTTGTGTCTTTTAAGACCATAGACCAGAGGCATGTTCATCTCATACAGGAACAAAACATTTCAGAATAACGGTATTCTTTCCATAGCATTACCAGTCTTGATTCCTGCATCCAAATTTGCACATGAGCAATTTAGCACTGGAAAGTTAACAATGAGTGAAATAAAAGCTATGGACATAAAGCTTAGAAACCAGACAAACAAAAACCCAAAAAGACAGAAAGATGGTATAGGAAAAAAAAACACTGAATCCTCAAGAAAACTGAATGCATAACACAAGATACCATGTGCAGGATGAACTACATAGGCCACCACCATGGCTCAATGCTCCCTGCCAGCAAGGAGCGGGTGAAGCTGCAGACAACTGTGATGTGATGAGCACGCTCTAGTGCAACAAGTAAACAGAGGCAGTAAACAATTGTAATTTAGTTTACAAATGCACCACAGAGGTTTTGGACAGAGCTCTGTGTTATGAAGTCTTGCACCTACTGATAGAGGGTTTACCTTTAAACAGCATACCACAAATGCAGCTCCTTCCTATCTTCAAACAATCAATGATACAAAAACTTAATTTTCTTAGTGCTGTGGATACGCCTACTAAAGAACACACCTGCCAACAGCATATCATTGTTTTTCATTATGAAAATCAAGTTTTCTTACCGTAGTAACATTCTTGTCTTGCTTATCTTTGAGAAAGGCACAAGCCAACACTTTGAAGCCCTTCACTTGAGCCGTCATCCTTTGTGCAGGCTTTCCAGATGTCAGAGACAAGTCACACTGGAAGGAAACCTTTAAGGCGGGGGCATCAGCACTGGTCAAATTTGCAACAAATACTATTTCTGGATCCACGATCACAGCTTTTACTGTCATGTTTGGCCGCACAGATACTTCTGTGAAAGTAAGTTTTAAAACTCCTTGAGTATAAAAGGTTGGAAAGGGCACATAATACCCAAAGAGTGTATAAAAATTGCTATGTAATTGTAGATGTTTAAGTTTAAAAAAATAACATATCAATTTACACAGGAATACTTTGCTCAAACTATCACAACAGTGTTCAGAAATCAGCAGCTAACTGATCAAAAGTTTCATTTTGAAGAAACTGTTCCAATACTGTAAAAAAAACAGTATTAGCTCTATACACTGTAGTCAACCTAAGCACCAGCTCTCCAAAGCCAAGTTGGAAATAGTTACCTTCTGACTCAATATCTAAAGTAACTAAATCCTTTGGCATGGACATTTACTAAATGCAACAAAAGTAGCAATATACAATTTCTTGTTTGTGCATCTACTCCAGCTCCAAACACGAGAGAAACACATTGTATTTATCTCTACTAAAAGGAAGACTCTGTAACCTAGTGATGGATCAAGACGCTGTGGAGCACAATGACAGGCAGTCATTACATGAATTACTCTTGCCTAGCACTTGCTGGAGATGTCAGAACATCACACCTATGCAATGAAATGGGTGTCTGATACTAGGTGCACCCCAGAAAAAGCCAAGAAAGCTACGCATCATGGATGGCAGCCAGCAGCACATTTTGGTAGTCCTCAGCAGCCACAGCAAGTTTTTTCTCTCCAGAAAATCCCAGTTTCAAAATACACGACTTGAAGAGGTTCTTCAACTTTAAAGAGTACATTTTTCTTTCTGCTTCCTTAACTACTATCTCCATGGTGCTTTTTACCCTAAGGATGCTTCCTTTACAGCCTTACATGGGAAAAAATCCTGTTTAGAGTGAATGATTTTCAGTATTTAGCTCTCCTGGAAAGGACAACTTCATGCCTGAACACAGTAGTTTTAGAACCACTACTCCTTACAACAATCTATGGTATCAGTGACCAGTTTACACTGTGTGAAGCATAAACTCATTTTTTACGTCTGACAGCAAGACAGCATCTTGAAAACTTTTGGACTATTGATTTTTGAGCATGAAGACTGTAAAGAAGGAGAGTGGTGGCAGGGGGTAGAAATCAGTTTTACAGACCTGTTTCTGGCTTGGATTTCCCAGAATGCTTTAACTGGAACTGTGCAGATCTTTCAGCTGAGGATGCCAGCATTGACTTAATGAAGAAATCTGCCACTGTCAACAAAAACTCCATACTGGCACACACATACAGCTTGTCAAGGACAGCAACGACTTCAGTTCCATTTGTATCCTGCTTGTAGCTTATATCTATCATTGAACTGTCATTTGTGTCATCTTTCTTGTCTATCATTCTGGAAAGCAAGTTCAATAAGAAACGTTTCAAACATAACACATAGATCTAGAAAAAGGAGGGTGAAGAAGCACTGCCATTATTTCTCCCCATGCCATTTGTAAGGAATTACAATGTAAACAATCAAGTGTTTCCTCCCAAAACAACAGGGTATAGACTTTCAGGAGGAAAAAAAAAAAAAAAAAAACACAATCCCATAACACACTGAAGTTTCAGTACATCGAATGCTCTAGCTGAGGTTGGTTGCTCTCCACCCAGCTGTTCTACACAGTTCACTGTAACACTCCAGCCTCCTACGCATTTGTTTGTTCGGATAAACGAGGAAATCAACATGTAGAGAAGAAACTTGTGAAACACGATTAAAATTTCATCAATGCCTTGCTGCACAGTATGACAGGGAACAACTGACAGCTCTACCAAGTTTTACCAATCCTGTTAGAAGCCAGAAAGAGATGAAGGCAACAGTCTTCCTCACAATTTGCATGAAGTTTTCATTTCTGATGTGCTCAAACATACCTTGCAGTCACATTCTGAATTCCTTCTCTGAGATCATCCAGAGTACATGCCTTGAGTTTAACATTAATATCCATCGAGCCATCTGAAAATATCTTCCCCGACGATGCCATGAGATGCAGCCGGAGTTCACCAAGGCATAGACTGTCACTATGCAGCGAAAGCAGAGGCTTCTACATAATGAGAATGAGAAGTTATCACAAAACCAAGTAATAAGCACATTTCCCTTGCTGTAAGCCATGTCCATTTTGATCCGAGAAGTGAAGGATCTAATGAGCCTGCATGTCCAGCCATACAAATGGCTCCAAGGAACTCACTGAGAAAACAGAACAAGCCAGCTGGGTTGCAGTATGGCTGCTTCTCTGGATTTCTAGCCAACGTTCAGAACGCACAGCCAAAGGATAATGAGCTCTGAATCTCCTATCAGGGGAACCCTCTACTCCCATCACATCAACTCATTCAAAACCAGGACCTCAACAATAAACAGAAAGGAATTGAAATAAATTCCCACTACACTGTGTTTCTTCCCCATTGCAGTACTTAAGCATCCCCATTTCACAGCAACTTTAAAAAATTATACACCCCACATACGAAAATCAACACAAGTTCTTACATTGCAGTTATTGTAAAAGGAAAGCTACCACGTGTTCACTATGTGCCAAGCCTTACAAAGTAAGGACCTTCACATCAGAGAAAGCATATTAAGTCATAAAACCAAGGCAACAATGCACATGTTTCTCTTCTGTTTTCAGCACAGGAAGTATTTTCATTATTGCTCACACACAGGGATACCTAAGAGGGAAGTACAGGCCATGTATATCTTGGATCTGCTTACTAACTACGTAGCAATCATGCACAGAAATACCATCATCTAGACTAGCAATTCCTGCTTTTCCCATTTTGATTTATTTTGCACAGCTGGCATCAAGGCATGAATGACCAAATCAAATGGTGGGTGCTTTTAGTTGGTTAGTTTATTACTTCCTTCTAGTGTGATTTTTAGAAACGCACTTATGTTCTTCAAACTCAGGATATTCTCTGCCCATAAGACCCCCAAGTTTCACAATAAATTGCATAAGCTCCATAAGGTGAGCATTACAAAAGCCAACACAACCAATAAGACTTACTATCCCAAGTTCCATTTATGTGAGAAGCCTAAGTTCCCCACCCCCATCCATACAGTAAAAGCTTTGTCACAAACCTGATTGATATCACTACTGTAGAGTGTTACTGAAAGCGACTCAAAATTAAAGTCAAATTTAAGTGTTGTGCAACGTCCCACAGAAGACTCAACTGTAGAAGTGTCTTTTTGTCCTAAAGCAAGAAGAGAACCTGCCAGTGAAAAGAAAACATTTTTACATTTCTTTAAAACACTGGGCCTGGGGGTGGTTCTCAGTTTGTGTTTGGTTTTTTGTTTTAATTCAAGTCAGCAAGACACAAAAAGAGGAAAAGCTCTAAATCCAGAGGACTACTCAGAAAAATTTACACTTTCATTTACTCACTATTGCTTTGCTCTATTCAATGCCTGCTAAAATTACCTAACACAGTGGTTTAAGAACCTTAAAAGTAAGCTGCTATCCATTTACTGCAGTTCTTCACTCACTCTAATGAAAAACTACAGAATGTATTAAGACTGCTCAAAGATTATGTACTACTCTTCTTCTCACATAATAGCGATTCAACCATTGGTTAAACAGTAGTGTTTCTGACACTGAGAATGTCTAATTTTGGACAAAAAAAAAAAGACTTTGGCAAAGTCTTACCAATATTTCATCCACCAGAGACATACACTATTTGCATTAATGCACTACTTGGATACTAATATCCTCAATTTCTATAATTTTGCTCTAATGTTGTGGGATAGTTGTTTGGCTTTTTATTTTCTAAACCATCTCCAACTACAAGACTCATTGATATAGACTGAAGAATACCATTACAAGATGAATCACAAAAAATGCTACAAAAACTCTGGACCATCAACAGCTCACACTTCATTTATGTGCATACATTTTTTTTATAGCTTTTCATTTACACAATACCTATGTGCAACAATTAAGAAAACGTTTACACACATTTATGTGCTTTGGATAAATATAATATTTCGATTTGCAAATAGCCCTGTGCTTAAACATATTCAAGTTCTGAAATGAACATACCCTCACAGAAATCAGGTTCATTTGGAACCTTCCGTTTTTTAATTATCGGCATATCTTGAACATTCTCTTGCACAGTATTTGGCTGAGAAGAAGCCCCTCCAAGGTTTTCAAGTAAAATTTTCATGACAACAGTTAGATCATCTCCACTGAGTGCAATCTGTAAGGTAATAAACCCACAATATTTCTGGTGACAATAGCTCCTCCCAACACAGCATGCAAACATTGAGAAGAAACAACACGCCGCTTCTACTATAAACAAACTGTGTAGCCAAAATGATCCCGGCCAAAGCACCCAAAAAAATAATCAAGAAAACTAACATTCCATATGATAAATACTTTCTAGTCTTGTAAGACTCTTTGCCTGCTAAAAATAACTAATTGATGATCATAAGCACTTCTTAACAGTTCAATAATGCAAAAAGATAACCAGACAGATATCATTAAAGCCAAGATGTACATTGTATGCACTAAAGTAACTGTCCTTCAATAGGTCTTTCAGGAGTGTGTGAATCTGAATTTAATTATAACACAATCACAAAAAAGTAAGTCGTAGTAAGTGACAAAATGCAGTCACTTAACCCATAATACATAGGGTTAGAATATTTTTTTCAATGAGTACTCCCAGTTTGTGGGTGTTTTTTTTGTTGTTGTTGTTATTTTTGGGGTTTTTTAACTGTTACTCCTTCAGTATCATTCCTCTGTCCATCACCAGTGCTACATTTGGCCACAGCACACACACAGGAATGAAACAGGCCTCATGAACAACTCAAAGACCCTCAAGTCCATTTCTATGCTCTTCAATTCATATGGTTAATGCCAAAAAAAGAGTAAAGCCCTCTCTCTGCAAAGCTATCAACCAGAATTCTGACCTGTTATAGAAATCTATATGTACCCTTCTCATTTCTATTACATCTACTAAGCACTCAACCTGAATATTACAGTTAAACAGTTAAAAACCTTCAGTCTAGATTTTTAATACTAACTGCGATAACCTCAGTGATGTTACTGACTGTTGAGTCACAAGATGGCTCCAGCATACCCCCAGAAAAAGAAAACCAGTTTTATTCTCTTTGTATGCAGCTACACCTATTCATTATACAATGTCAAAACTCTAACACATCTATTAACTGGACAGTCAAGCTGTAAGTCTTTTAACATTCTGTAAAGAAAATCAATTGCAATGAGTTTACAAGCTCCTTAAGTTTGCTTAATACTAATCTGAGAACATATGCAATATTTTATGTAGCTCTGATTTGCTATATTACCTGCATTGGTTTTAGGTCTCCTTTGATACCAATTGCTGGAGTTTCATGATACCAAGCTGCTGCTAAATTTCTGTGGACCAATAAGGTCAAACTCACAGGATGCAGGATTTCAGAGTCTGGTTGAGAATCTGTGGATATGATGCACCTACAAAAAGACAGAAGCAATAAAGGAAAAATATTTAGTGGTTCCAGAATCCCAAATGCTACCATACTGATCTAGTAGAATTACAGATGTAGTTATTTTTAAATTAATAATGTGTGCTTACACGGACTTATGCTCAGGTACACACTTAATATCAACTTGCTGTCCTATCATTCCTTTCTAAGAAATTTCAGAGTTCGTGGACACATGTCTCTACCTAAAAGCACTCCAGAACAGTTTGGAGGGGTTGGGTTTTTTTCTGGTTTTAGTATGTTTTCATCAGGTATCATCTTTAAATAGCAGGACAATGCTGCATACGGAACATGGACCCATTTTCTTTACAAACATCTTTCAACTCCGAATAAAACTCCATGTAATTACCTTGATAATTTCAAATGAGTTAGCTGAACATCCATGTTGTCAATGACTGGAGGAAGAGAAGATTCATCTGAAGCCACCAGCTTGAATTCATTCTGAATGCTAATTAGGCCAAGATCAGCTACCAAAGCATTGCATGAAGTTGAAGATTCAGGAATGACTATAACTGGAGCTTTCAAGTTGACATCCATCAAGAGGCGGAAGCTCTTTTTAGCCAAGTCTTTCATGCTGGAAGCAGCCATTTCTGCTGCCTGAACAGTGACTGCAGTCAGGGCTTCCCGTGCCGTTTGGAAATTATTTAGGAAGTTCTAATGATACATAGTGAAAAGAAGTGGTAGGTAGTGAAAACAATTAAATTCTATATAAGCAACTAAGTCTTACAAATAAGGCAAGCCCAGGCAAAATGTAAATTTAAGAAAAACAGCACATCTGTGGCAGAAATATGAAACTTCTAATTCAGTCATGCCAGCTTCAAAGAACAAAAGGTTAAATTCATGCACAAGCTAAGATATTGTTTACCTATTTAATTTTTAAGACATTATTTAAGCTATCAACACAATTCTGTACTTGTTTTGTCATTCTTCTCCTTATTTGTCATTCCCTTATAAAGCAGTCAAACTGAAGTGACACTTCTTCAGTGAAATACTTCCATATGCTTGTACATCAGCTCACCACAAGGTACAGGTCACAAATAGATTTTTTTTTTTTTTTTTTATAAAATAAGATATAATGACCTATATGTCAAGAAAAGAACTCAAATACATGTCTTACCAAGAGAGACATAAAGAATTTATGTAGGTAAATTATTTGGATGCAGCCCACTTTCAGAGACATTTTAGCATCCACCCTTGACATATCAGTGTAGGCTTCCCCAGCAGTAGCATCTGGATAAAGTGACATTTGAAATCTAAATACTTCATCTCCCATTATGGAGACAGCCTGGAAGATTAAATCCACATAGTTAATACTGCCAGACACTTATCTGTGATAGAATCATTGCTTTATTTTTCAAACAAGAAATATTTCCATAAAAAGATCAACTGTAACTCATCAACAGTGACTGGACAAATACATGCTAAGCACAAAAGAAAATTGAATCAGCTATTTTGTGGCATGTCTCTGCTCAGTTGGTTCTCTATAGGGCATCTTATATTTAACCCATGCTACTTGGAACTAAACATATATGTTTTGCTTCCCTAAGATAAGGGAAATTAACAAAATTTTGCTTAATGCTTCATACATTACATCATACCTAGCACTCTACGACACAGCTCATCAACTACAGTACTGCCATTAACTTACAAAACTAGGTCTTCTTTTACAATCTGCACAACATGTTACCTTTTCATGGATTGTTTTTGGATCAACATTTGTAACTACAATGTCTTCAAGTCTGGAGAACACTTTAATCTTTTTAGGTTTCATAGCTACAGATGCATCCATTCCTGATTTGAGACAGAAGAAAGAAGACAGCCATTTGTTGAAGTGCATTTATTAAGTAAACACCTTTTTTGAAAGAATCATTATTTATTACTGAATATAAAGAATGGGAATACCTTAGAATCCAGCATTCTATGTAACAACCCGTGCTAAACCCATTACAGACTTGTGTGACAAGTTTGCCAACATAAATTGACTCTAAGACTAGTATAAAAATTAACAATGTTATCTAGGACCTAACGGCTTAAAAAAAATTGAAGTTTGTGTTATTTTAACACAGTGCTTTCATTTTTTTAAATTTTACTCCACATAGAAATTAACTACCTTCTTCTTCTGAGTCAAACATTTTTTTCCCTCATAAGCATTTTGGCTATTAGAATACTTCAGCACAACCATAGTACACAATCCCAATCTGTTCAAATACATGTTACAGAGACATCTTGAGTGCACAGACTAGCCTTTCAGTAACGACTGGGGGGAAGTAACGTACTTCCTGCTACACCAGCTAATCCAGTATTTCAATTAAATCTCCTTACCTTGTACTCTTATGTCTGCAATTCTACAGGTCTGATCACACACTGTAATACTGAACACATTTAGCTTTGCAGTCAGTTTCAATTCACAGATATCATCATGGGCTGCACTAGCAGACACTGGGTAGGAAACACAAGAAACATACAGACTTCATAAGTCAATATTTTAAAGCAAATGTTAGATTATTTGTCTTGTACATATATGAACTATTCAAAAAGCAACCTGAAGTTATTCCTTAAAAGTCACTGATAATTACTAGCCAAGATGTGAAATAAGTCTGTGGTTTTCTTCTGTCAGAGGAACAGTCACCAACTACCAACAGAATAACAACAATCTGAATGATGGAGCTTTCTCCTCAAGATCTAGCTTTCACACAACAGTACAGAAAATAGAGTGCATATTTTGTTAACTGAAACACTATCTCACATGAGAAAAGCTCCTTCTTGTAACACGCAGTGGAGCTAATTTAGGCATATTAGGTGAAAAAATCTTCCTGCAGTGACACTGAATGTGTCTGCAGAACACAACATGTAACAGCCAGCCCAACAGATTTACAACTAGGAAACCCTAAATTTTCCAAACAACACTACATGTACAAGAATCAACCACATGGGACCTGGCAAAATGATCTTAAGGAGCTTGCATAAAAAAAGTTCATATTATTTCAAGACTACAGAAACCTACCATTAAAATAAGCCTAGCACCCTTCAGTTCTGAATTTTTTCTTGCTTCTGCAGGGCTCAAGAACATTTATTTTCACATCTAAGCACTCTTCAGGGCCTTCAGATTGGAAAGCAACAAAGCTGTGACACTTTCATAGTGTTCACTGCAACATAACTTCTTCACCTTCTATTACAAAATTCAGACAAGTACCCAGGAAAAAGTTATGCTCAGTAAGGAGAATCTGTGAGACTAAGCAACAGCAAAACTATCTGGCTTTATTTAAAAAGGGATTATTTTCTCCCCACACACAGTTGTGCATGCCTTGTTCTTCCAAATAGACTGTAATGCTATCACCCAAAATGGTATCCTTCGGAACTAAAGGCTAGATGCTGTTAAGCAACAGAAGTAAGGCTTTTCTAATACTGCATTACCTGGTCTAAGAGTACTTCCTTTTTCTTTTATTTGAGGCTTGTGGCTTGATGCTTTATCAGTACTGGAAAGATCACCTGATGGAACACTGAGTGTGAGGAAACTCATGATGGAAAGCAAAGCCTCTGTGTGAAGCACTACATCCAAACATGAAAAGATGACCTAAAATGAAGGCAAGAAGAACAAATAATATTGTTATGCCATAGACTGCAACTAAGTAACTCGGAGCAACTGTCATAGAATCAAGAAAACAGTGTCTTGCTCAGTTTCTCAAGTATCTCACTATTCCACCTCCAATTTTACAGCATACAAGCTCCAGAACAGATGAAGTAGCTATGGAAGGGAAGCTTGTAACAGCTACAGAACTGTGCCAGTCAAAAAAAAAAAAAAAAAAAACAACAAACAACACGCTGCAGGATGGTTTATGTGGTTACACTTTATCAGTAAGCTCTCATAGTTCTGCTGTATTTGATTGTGCAATATTGAGCACTTGGGCTGACATATTCAGAACCACACAGATATTTTAGTGGGTACAATAAAACAAAACACGAAGATTCGAAATTTGCAGTCAGAACAGACAGTACATGAGTAACAACCACTCTAGTCTTTATTACTTAGTGAAAGCTAGCACCAGCTAGCCAACTTTCCTAGCACAAAGCAACTCTTAGTAAATGCTGGTTTTACTGGCAAGTAGGCATGTCAGCTTTCTTTAAAGAAGTCCAGCCACTTCAAATTCTACATATGGCTATCAAGAGCCAAAGCTCTACCCACTACTACAACTTTGAAAGAAGCATCATAAAAGCCTCATGTCCTGCTTATTTCAGAAGTCACTGGAGCCATGGGAAGCTACACATCAGCAGCTGCTCTCTGAAGCAAAACAGAACTGACTGAACACAAGACCTGTGACAATGCTTGTCTGACATTTCACTTCTCTTCTCAACTCCACTGGTACCAACATTCAAGCTCTGAAACTTAAGGCTTTCACTTCACACACTGCTAAGTGCATCACTCTACAAATTAAACATCCTACAGGCCTTAGAAAAGTCCTTATAAATTTTAACTACCTAAAAATGTAGAGCTTCTACTTAAAGCAATACAGTGAATACTCCAGTAGGAAAAAAAAAAAAAATTTCTCTCTTGGATGTCTCTTTGCAATAGTTATATATAAAGCAGTAAGCCTTGATAGTTTTGGGTTTTCCTCTTTTTTTTGTTTTGGTTTTTCCTTGTTTTGGTTTTTCCTCCTTTTCAATGGGAAGAGAAAAAGTGGGTAACTAATAAGTTCACACAGCTATTATTATTTCAAAGCTTAAAGAAAAAATTAAGTACATCTAGTACCTACATTGACATTTTGCTTGGTGCTTCTGTAAGTAGTAACAAAATCTGGTCCATCAGCATCAGCCTAAAAGAGTGGAAAAAAAAAAAACTGAGCAAACAGTCCCTATCGAATTAACTGAACTCATTAACTGAACTAGTTGAATTCACCACAGGCATAAGGATTACTTGCATTGCACAAGAAAACAAAGGGAAGAGATCAAGCCTGAAGAAACAAGTTCTCCAAATCAAGCATAGGATCAAGGTAATCAAAACAGGGTAATTGGAATGCTCTGGTCAGTGGTATTTTAACAGCATTTATTTTGTTAAAGGTCAACTGAAGAGTTGCAAAATTTTCCTGTTGCCTAGGATCTATTTAGACTGCAACAGTTTATGCTTAGTACTTTGACAGAACAAATTAACTTCTCTCAATAAAAACGATGTCATTATGGGGAAGAATATCAATAGCCCACTGGTTCTGCAATCTATCAGTTTGTCAAGTATTTCTGCAGTTTTTAAATGTCTGGGGTTTTTTTCCAGTTAAAGGTCAACTCTACCTACCAACATCCCACTCCTCCAATCAAGGCTCATTTTACCAGCTGTAGGAGGTACATCTCACTAATGCAGGCAAAGACTACTTCACCTATTAGTTTTCAAAAAGGTACTCATCTATATTATTCACAAAAAAGGTACATGAACATTGACCTCACTGATTTCAGTGACTGTTGACTTATGAAGCAATCGCTACACGGAAGCAGTAGAGAGTGAAAATAAATTTTAAGTTGAGAAATAGGTATTTAGAAGACTTAGTTAAGAAGTTTAGATAAGCTTTAGATACAAATCCTCATCTTGTTTCAAAACAAGAAAAAAATCCAACCCAGGCTCTCAGACTAAGTATGGAAGTTTATTTTACTCCCCATATAAACTTAGTTAAAAGGTAATGAAACCTTAATGTATTCCATTTTTAGAAGATGTTCATCTGTCTCACTTGAAGAATTAATAATGCAAAGAGGATCCCCTTTTGAATCTGCAAACAGAGAAATAAAACTGAAGTGTTTCTACTCACAAACATTACTCCACCCACCAACGCCTCCATGCTAAATCTCCCTTATGTACTATTCTTGCTGAAATAGTCAAGGTAAACATATCTTTACACCAATAAGCTGCAGATTAAGCACTACCCCATTAAATGCTGTGCTCACTTTTTAAACTTTAACTTGTCAAACTTATCTTTGTCCTCAAAGAAGACTCAATATCACAAAGCCATTTGCATTCCGAAAATTAGTTTCACATTCCTACCTTTTGGTTTTTATACTCAAAATCATTCTTCTCTACTCTGAATACATACATGGCTATTTCATTATTACCTCAGTATCATTTTGAATTGTTACCTGGCCAATCAAGGATTCACACTGTATTCCCACTGCTGCCAGAACTGGTCATGAAGCATAGACTCAAAAGCTTATCAAAATAGTCTGAACAGATAGAATACTTCTCAGGAATGACCATTTCTACTCAAAGAAGGCAACTACCTCAAATGAAATAATTCAAAACTAACAACAGGAGCAAGATTTGCTATCAGGTGAAACAGATTAATTGAACCTAAAATACACAGGACAGCATTACTAAGTGAATTCAGCATGTAATCTTTCTGCCCTTTTCCCCAACACACTAACTACTATTTTTTGAACACACCATGTTCTTGATATGAAAGCTGACCTCTCACATTGTACTAACTGCATATGACTTTTCCACAGGACTTACCATTTATTTCAGTGCATCTCATAGTTATTTTTTTCAGATATGCTGCTGCAGTCAATTCGTAATTTCTAATTTTGGTTTCAGTTCCCAGCTGTAGCACAGTTAGGATATGTAATGGGTATCTCTCCTTCTGAACTTGCTTCATCAAGGTTATTACAACCTTGAATACAGGAAGGGAAATAAGTTCACTATTTCAGTAAAGCTGTCCATATATTATAGCATGCAGTTATACATGGGCATTATCTCCTCAGCTAAGCTCCAAAAGTCGTATTCGTCTAGACAGTTTGCCTTTTTACAAAGAGAAACAACAGTTAAGAATTTCTACTCCCTCCCATCCTTGTTCCTCTTGGCCTAGTAACCAAGCACTCTTTCAACAATGAAACAAAAATCCCAAGTCTATTAATTGGCTAAAATTTAACTTTGTTTTATCTTTAGCTTGTCAAGCTATGTTTTAGTTTCCTAATCAGACACTACAGTGTTACATGAAGACTGAATAAGGAAAAAGCAGTTATTACAAATCATGCTGGTTGGGATGAAAGGGCAGTAGAGAACAGATAGCAACATGATTCCATCTTTGAATATCTGATACTATGTCAATAATGACGGACCCAAATGTTTCAACACTAAATGTCTTAATTAATGCAAGATTTTCAGCATTACTTTGAATAGACAGATGAAAAAGAGAAAAATTTGTCTTTCTAAACATAGCTGAATATTAAGTAGAAGAACTACATACAGTTATTAATAAATAATGTTAATTTCCATGTGATTATTTCACAAGTCCATTACCTTCCATTCTTGGGAACTAAAAATAGCACCTCAACCCATAATTTACCACAGAAGCAATTTAAAGATTTCAAGTTGGTCAACACTTGGTTTGTATGATGATGTGGCATGCTCGTCATACACTAGCAAATTAGCACTTTATAATTAATCACCCAACACATACTGTCCACAGACAACATGGACACTATCTTGGTAAATATTTCCATGTGAAGCACATGTAAAACCACACTAAACAAGACAGGCTTGTTCATGAGATACATTAAAGAAGACAATATGTAGCACTACAGGCTAGCTTATAATATGCCACAGTCCTACCATTAAAACAAGTTTTCACAGCAAAAACAGCAAACCTGAAAGTTAGAAGCTACCAAAAGGTACTAATGCCACACACTGGGTACCTATGTGCTCTTTGTTGATAGGTACCTCATCAGCCACTTTCAGCTGTAACGCTGCAAAAACTAAGAAAACCCAAAACCTGGGATAGCGATATCAACTTGCTACTTCTCTGCACTTCAGCTATGGGAGAAATACTTCTAATGCCCCTGAAAATAAAGTTTTCTTACATGATTTCATAACACTCACACAGAATATAATCCCACAGTTACCTAAAATAACCTGAATACCTAAGCCATTTGGTCCAACTCTCAAACAAAATGTAAGGCCATGCTCAACTCTTCACACTTAAGTATCACTAATATCTTCGGAGAATTATCCTTGGACATTTGTTACACGTAGCTATCTTAATGGATTGCTTGTGCGTTTTCCCTGTACTTTACCTATAGCCTAGGTTTCAGACTTACCATCTCTAAGGGAAAAATACTAGATCTAGCTTAACTATTTCAGCCGGTTTGTTTCTGAGAATCAAATGCAGCGTTATGACGGATTAAGGCTACCTGAGTGAGGAGCATCTAAACTAAGTCTGGTTTTCCCTTCTCCATGTACCATGTATATTAAATATTCTATAAATACTATCTCATCTAATATAGACCAAAGAAAACAGCTAAAGAAATGCTGAAGAATATGAGTTCTGAAGTTTTTGTCAGTTAAGTACTGTCATCTTTAAACAGTTAAAACAGACTTTATAGACCACTGCTTTGAAGGAACAACCTTGACTCCTACTTTGAGTAACAACATAGTTTATTGATGAATACATACCTCTTTGATTTCAAAGTTAAGCAACATATTGATTACATTATCATTTAAAGTTCTTTTTTTCTTTTCAGACACTATCCTTTCTGGAACACTTTTATGCTGCGTCAAAATTGGTTTCTCCATTTCTTTGGTTTTACCTGAAGCAGTCAATAAACAGGTTAACTTTAGAAATTGCCACCATTTTTTTATCTCAAGAAAGAAGCCCATTCTTTTATTCATTTAGAGGGCTTACATTCCCCTAAGATAAGCTAGCAGAGCCTTTAACTTTGGAGCATGCAAAAGAAACAAACACCTTCTGGCAACGAGATGACTGACATTTCAATACCTTGCCATTTCTGTAACAATTCTGCCACAACAAATACACAATTTGCTTTGTAATACTGCCACTTTTTTTTTAAGTACTGAAGTATGAACACTGTCCTCACAAAATTAGAGGAAGACTTTATCACTTACACACCATAGTCTCAGATCTAAGCTTGCTTTCAATATAGTGTTTCTCCCTATTCCTGAAAGCTAACACACTTAACATTCATGACAAAACTTCCATCTCTGACCTTCCTTTTGCAGTATGAATTTTGCATGAGTTTGTTTTTCTTCTGCTTCACCAAGGTTTTCCATCAACACTTTGAGAACGACATTCAAATCCTCTTGACTTAACACAACCTACAAAATTGGATATCACAGCTCTCAGGAAAAACATGTTCTTCCTTAAACTTAATACTAGCTAGCAAAGCAGAACAAGGTTTCCTGGCAAGAAGAGTGCTTATTTACAGGTATTTTGTCAACACCACTGTCTTTTTAATAACACAATGAAATTCTTTTAACTGTTTACTGTTAAAGGATTAGAAGACTAAAGAAGGCTTTATCAAAACATATTACAGCCTTTAGTCTACCTATGCTTTTAATACTTCCCTGTAAATGACACATTACTTTATGACATTTGAATTTCAGTTTCAGTCAAGTTTCTTGCTGCAAAAAAGAGCAAATATCTTGAGGTCATTCAAGGGAGACAGGAAGTTATGAAGCTTGGAGTTGCTAAGGTAAATATTTGCATAAATTGAAATTTATAGCTGGTTTTGGTTTTTTGTTTGTGTTAAACTAAAGTACTGAAATAAGAGGCTCGCTCAGAGACCTGATCCCCGAAATATTTAAGTTGGTTCTGCCTTATGGTGGGGAACAAACAAGACTCCTTAACATCCTTTGCTGTCCAATTCATGTACATAAAGTTCTGGTGGTTTTTATGATAAACATCTGCATTTACTCACATAGGTTAAGCCCTGTTGATATCCCTGAAACTCACTTTACAGATACTGAAAGCCTGCAGCACATTACATCCTTGTGTCCAGAAATAACGTAAGACTAATCTGATATTCAATATTACCACAAGCTTCCCACCAAGACTTACATTCATTGTATCCAGATACCCCGTGATCTCCAATACTGGTAATTTGTGAAACCAAGCTGCAGATAAATTTCGTTTCACAGAAAGGCTTATATTAATAGGGTGAAGTATCTGAATGTCTGGATGTGACAAACCTGTCTCCATAACAGTCCTTAAAACAAAGAAGGAAGAAAAAAATAAACCAAACAAACTTCTAACTTCTCTGCCACGCATTATGTTGTATGCCACATTTTCAAATTAACATCTTAAAAATCTCAAATGTCACATCTCTGTAGGCTTAAACAACATTCTGAGCAGAACAGCATCCTGTTTTACTACTGATTTATTTCACCTTAATATAAGAAGTACTTTAATATCAAACATTTGACACTGTCACCAACCATGGCTTCTGAACAAAAGTAGATTAATATCCTACAGAGTATTAATATTACCAATTAGCTAAGGCATTAGTTAAAGTGCACCTTACCTAGACAGTTTCAGCTTTGTCAGCTGCACATCCATTTTGTCAATGACTGGAGGAAGAGAACTGCCTTCTGGAGACACCAAGCTAAACTGGTTCTGAACCTTAATCAAGCCAAGGTCTATCGCTATAACATTGGGAGAAACTGAGGACTGAGGAATGACTATAACTGGTGCTTTCAAGTGAATGTCCAATGCAAGTCGAAAACTCCTTTGAGCCAGGTCTTTTACACTGGTAGCAGCCTTTTCTGCAGCTTGGGCTGTTGCAGCACTCAGTGCCTCCTTAGCTGTCTGGAAGTTGTTCAAAAAGGTCTGGAATAAACAGTTGAAGAGAAATGTCTGTAAGCAGTTTTGTAATCTAAATTACCCTATCATTTTACAACATCAACCATCAACTACGCTGCCTACTGTGTTAAATTTTCCCTGGTGAAAGGTAACTGAGGGTTTTTTATCATGATTTTGACCATCTTTAACAGATGGTCAGAAACATACCAATCAGTACAATCCACTCATTCTAAACTCACCTCTACTTTTTCTTCCAAGTTACAAGCAATAGGACTAGAAGACATGGCCTCGAGTTGTGCCAGGTGAGACTTAGACTGGGTATTAGGAAGATTTTTTTTTACTGAAAGAGTAGTGAGGCATTGGAACAGGCTGCTCAGGGAAGTGGAGGAGACACAATCCCTGGAACTGTTCCAAAAATGTGTAGATGCAGCACCGGCAGACATGGTTTAATGGTCATGGTAGTATTGGGTGATGGTCGGACTTGATGGTCTATTTTTAAAGCTCCTCTTTACTCCCAGTGAATGCTAAGTCCTTTTAAAAGGCCAGTTAAAGCCAGCCAGTACCTAATGACAGAAAGCCCATTTGCACTTTTTTGAAATGGCAACATTAGGATACTGGACAAAGACACTGATATTTACAGTGACTATTGTGAAGTCTTCATAGCATCTACCTTTGCATAAATGTTTGCCTCTAATGTCAGCTCAGGTATGTTTGCAATGATCTCAGGTTTTTGCCAGTGCAACAGTTAAAGCTTACTTGTCAGAGCTTTTTAATATTACACAAAGAATTAAGCCTATCCATCCTCTTTCACAAACTTAAATTACTACTTGAACTGAGGACACAAAGAAGGAAGATGAACTTGGAGACATAACGGAAACATACAAAGGAAAAAAAGACTTACCAGAACAGACACGAGAAATTTGTGAAGGTATACTATTTGAATACAGCCTACTTTCAAAGATACAGTGCCATCCACTTTTGACATGTCAGTGTAAGCTTCTCCCTCAGTAGCATATGGATCTAATGTCAGATTAAAACTGAAAACTTCATCTCCTACTATAGACACAGCCTAGGAAAAGAAAAAACACCACGTACCAGATATCAGAAGCTTCTAAACAGATACTTAACACAGAGAGCTAAATATATCACTAGTCTATCAGATGTAGGAGTTAATTTTTTTTTTTTTTTTTAACCTTTATGGACATCCTTTCTTTTCACATGAAAACTATGGTTTATCATACATCTTGTTTGACAAGGTGATCATAAATCAGATATTTTAAAAAGAGTGGAATAAGAATATGTGCAACATTTTACTTTTTAACACACCAAGCTAACCAAGAATCAAGGAAAACTTAAAATCTTGCAGTTCAGTACTTTTTTATGAACGGTCCTTGAATCAACATCTGTGACAACTATGTCCTTAAGCCGGGCAAAGAATGCAGCATGACTTGGCTGAAGGAGGAGAGATGAGTCAAGACCTGTAAAGCATAAGGAGACAAAGTAGTATCGCCTAACAGAAGTAGCACTCGTTTTAAGGGTTGGGGACACACACCACCAGTAGGGGAAGGCGGGAGAGTTACAGTAATTACACATTTCAACAATCATTTTGTTAATTGTTTGCTAAATGCAACAAATATTAAAAAAAAAAAAAAAGAAGATACCTAAACACACTAGAATCTCTTTTTTGTTTCCAAACAAAATAAGTCAGTCACCACACCACTTGCTGAAGGGACTGCAAGTAAGAGCTCTACCAGTTGTTGAAGGGACTGCAAGTAAGAGCTCTATTTGATCCAAGGCATTTTAGTCTTTCTGTACCCAAATTAGAATGATTAGAAATCATTCCCCAACTATCCTAACTTCTTGAGTATAAAAAAATATTAAGTTCTGGAAATAAAGACTTCTTCTATTTTATCAGTCACAACACAGAAGACAAGTCTATTATCTGGAGTTTAAACTCAAGTACATACAGTACATTAACTAAGCTTTGAGAAGGTGAACATATTTATAGAAAAATTTCTAATAGATACTGTCTCACAATAACATTATCTCTGGAAAGATGTGAGCTATGAGTCATGGAAAGATGTTCAAACAATAATCCATCTCTCAATAACCACACTATTAAGTTTGTTTGCTGAGATTTTCTAACAAAAATGATATTACATTGGATCTATTTGAATAACACCTCTGCATAAAAAATCCTGTATGAATAGGTCATATGATTTAGATATGGGCACAAGCAAGAGACTTTTAATGAACTTTATCACATATTCTTGCATATCACCCATTCCTAAATATTCATACTAACAGAGAGTTTTGGCAGTTATTAGGATGGCAGTTACAGCCAAACTTGGAAGTGAAACTTGCTCCCCAATACTATCCATAGCCTCCCTCCATAGCCTCCCTTAGGGTCAAAAAAAAAAAAGAAAAATTTAAAAACCTAGAAAACAAAACCAAAACAAGAAACGCAAACAAATGCTAAGAGTTCAAAACCAAAGAAAAACATGTTAAGGGCTTTTTTTTTTTATTCTGTATAGTTCAGGAATAGCGTGAAAATATACAAAGCTTAGTACAGTATGAAAAGCCACCCATAATCTAAATCCTTCAAAACATGAACCTAATTACCTGAAGTTTAAGGTACCTAGTTATCATGCCTTTCTAGCTAGAAACCACGTCATGACAGACAGGAATGATGACTTTGAAAACAATACCACAAAAGCCATGTTTGTACAGATAACAATAAAAACGTCAGCTGCTGAAAATTTACATCTTAATTATGCTTTAGTTCAACTATTAGCAGTTACTTTGAAACTGAACTACTAGATCACTTTCTACTAACAAAGAAATTAATACCTTTTATCTTGATCTCTGCGATATTCTTTCTTTCGTCACAAATATTTAAACAGAAGGCATCCAGCTTGGCAAAAAGCTTCAAGTCAAATACATCCTTAGCCTTGGAAGGTCTAGCTACTAGAAATAAGAGAGGGGGGATTTTCAAGGTACATATAATTCAATTTTTCCACCTAAACTCCTGAGAGTACTTGAGAGTTGTTTTGGTCTGGTTTTTTGTTTTGGTGGTGTGTGTTTTTTTGTTTTTGTTTGTTTGTTTTGTTTGTTTGTTTGTTTGTTTTTGTGGTTTGTTGTTGTTGTTGTTGTTTTGTTTTGGCATTCAGATGACATAGTGCATAGCTTTATTTCCTACAGTTTCCTTTATCACTACTAAGATGATAAAGTCTGTAACACTCCATCTTAGAGCAACAAGTCCTGTGACAGAAACTCTACTGATAAAGAGTAAAACCTGTCAGTATTTGCTTGTAATTCCACATATATTACTATACCCATCTAGTCATTGCTACCTATTAGAACAATTTGACTTGTTTTACATTACGAGCACATAAATAGTACAGTATATTTATTTTTAACATTAAGTGTATAACAATGGTTTCACAGTAGTGTGTGTTTGTTGGGTTTTTTCCCAGGTTATCTACTCTTTCCTATTCCAAGATCCAAAAGTAACACATTTTCTCTTAACCTCTAGGCTTATAAGAAATAGCGAACATTGGAAGCCTTTCCAGGCAGCCACTCAGACTTTATGAAAGCAAGTACTAAAGCTGGGGAGAATAAGGTGAAGACCCATACAAGTGCCAAAAATCATCCATGGCACAAGACCAGAGGCCATCAGACCTCACTGATGGTCTGTATCTTCACTAACCACAAGTGGCAAAGTGTTAATCCAAGAGCTCAAGTATTTTTTTGCTTTCTTAAACTGTAAACAGCAGCAGCTCCTTTTTCAGCCTGCATATTCAAACTCAAGCCATTTAAAATTATAGGCCATTTTGAACAGTCTTCACTAAACACCTCATTTCCAGCTCACCTGATGTTTGAGTTTTGCACTAGGTTTTAAAGACAGTGCAGCTGTTCTCCCTCTGAGCAAATTTGATACAAACTCATTTTTTGTTTCAGTACTACAGGAACAGCAATATTTTTAATAGGCTAGCGAAGGACTTGACTACTGCTTTGACAGTATATTTAAAATCTACTATTTAAGATCTACTGTTCATCACCTTTATTTTACCATGAACATTAAGATCAGGCTGCTGTTTGAGTCCTCTAAGCTTATAGAAATCTTTTACTCAAATTCAAGTCTACTTGCAAAATGGCAATCAAACAAAAATAGAAAGCTCTCCTAAAGACAACATTTATGCTCATAATCATTGATTCAATTACTGTTTTTTTTTTTTTTTGTTTGGGTTTTTTTTTTTTTGGTTGGTAGGTTGTTTGGAGTTTCTTCAGGTTTTTTGATGGTTTTGTTTTGTTTGTTTTCTCCAAATCAGCCCTCCAACCTGGTGAATCACAGTTACGCGAGCTTTGATCTTCATCACATACTACAAAGCTTATCATGTTTATCTGGATTTTATTATTTTGCCAAAATACCATGCATCATTCCAGTATCATCATTTTGACAAGCATAACTTTACCTTTCTTCAGTCTAGTCTCATCTTCTTGCTTTGCATCTTCAGTTAGTGTGTCTCCAGTACTTCCATTGCCTGATGGACTAACAGCTGTTAGAAAACTGACAGAAGACATAAGTGCCTCTGTATGCAGTAGAAGGTTCAAGGATGAAAAAGCTACCTGCGGAAAGCAGGAGACTCCGTATGACAATGACAACAAAAAAGAAACTTACAAGCATAAGAGTTAGACTGAGGTACAAAAGCACCCAATGATATGTAACATGTTCTTACAAAAAGAAAAAACTTTCATGCTTAGAAAATAGCAAAAACCTAACAAAAACCTAACAGCTGTAACTGTTAACCTAGGACCTCCTCAGTACAAAAGCAAAATAAGAAATTAATTTGGAAGCATGAAATGAGTGAAAAAACTTTGTGCAAAACTGCATTAAATAAGTGAAACAACTTAATTAGATGACTAAGAGATAAACCCAGAGTAAGGTACTCATCCCTTGCTGCAGCTTCTGGAATCTTGTCTTGGTAAAGAGGTTCCAGTATTACCTAGACTTCCAACTGCTCTTAAATATTAAGTCATATAAAAACATGCAAGTACATTTCAATGCCCTAACAGGAATACCAGAAAACCCTTATTGATTCCTCTCTTTTAAGCCAGCAAACTGGAAAAAGAAAAAATCCACAAGCACTCACTTTAATCATCTGTTCAGTGTTGTCAAAAACTGTCTGAAAGTGTGGCCCATTTCTGTTAGCCTGGAAAATAACGATCCACATGAAGGCTAGAATTAATTCCAATCACTCACTGTGCTCTTCAGAATATACAAAACAATATACTCGCTCTGAATAGTAGGTTTAATACTTTACAAAAGTGCTCTAAAAACATATTGAAAAAGTTTTATGTATACCTTGATATATTCCACCTTCAGAAGGTCTAAGTCAGGTTTATCTGAGGAACTAATTAGATGAATGGGTGCTTTTTTACCTGTAACATAACACATGAAATAGGTAAGAATTAGGGTAACTACTGTTCTTTCAGAGAACCAAAGGATCTGTGTCTTGCAGACAGGGATTAACCATCTGCTAAACGACACTGCATCAAACAAGAATCATTGGTTTCTCTTCATTAAGCCCAAAACAGGAAGTCTGTAACCCTTCTCCATCCAAAGACTGAGCACTAATCTCTGAATTATCTAGTAAGCATTTTGGTGGGAGTCCAGAGCTTATCATATGTACCCAACAGCACAGGCACTGCCAGTGGACACTCGAATACCAAGCATAGTAAATGGAAAACTAGAACAACATTGGGATTTCAGTGAACGCAACAGACAGCAGAGCCACACAGTAACTGGTATCTATCTATGTATATACACACAAACTAGTATACTTGTCTTCCAATGCTTATTACCTCCAGTTTCATAGTAATCCAAGCTTATTTTCTTTAAATAAGATACAGCTGCTAAATTATAGGTTCCGACAGTAGCTTCTGTTCCAAGATGCATTACATCAAACACCAGTACTGTTTCCTCAGTTTTCTTTTGCCTGGTGAGCTCTACTAAAACCTGTATGAGCAAGAAACACTGTTGTACCATCTTTTCACATGTAGTATTCTCACCATTCCAACCAACAAAGAAAAAGATGTGAATTAAATACCTTGCCTACTTTACTGGAAGAATTCTTTTTTTTTCAATGTTAAAGTATAAGAAGAGGGGAAAAAAGTAATTTTTGACAGTGAGAGATTAATGTAATCAAAATATTTGGGGATTTGGTGTTTGCAAGTCACCTGCCCAGACATCTGCTTTGTTCTTCCCGTTCAAGTTTCCCACTCTCCACCCCCAAGTTATGACTTAGTGCTATTGTTTTCTACCAGAAATACTCCAGTAAGAGGCTTTTTTCCTGATTTTAACACTCACACAGTGTGCTTTTTGTATATATGTATATAAATGAAACAATGCATACACATACCTTATGTAACTTATACATAGAAATATGTAGGCATATACAAGTTGCCATGTTTTAGCACCCACTAAATCTAGAGATCACTGGTAAAAGAGTTTGGAACTTTTTTTTACATATTCACACTGCAGCAGATTAGAGTTAGAGGCATACCTCTTTAATTTCAAACTTCAGCTGAAGATCTGTCAGCTCCTCTTTAGCAGGCTCCTCATTTCTTATTTCTTCTTCTTTAGGTAGTGACCTGTCAGTTGGTTCAGAGCTTTCCTCAAAATCAAATTCTTCTTCAGACTCTAGGGAAGAGAAAATACTTTCTCCTTAGTTATGCCAGAAACAGAAGTAAATATCCCACCCTCTCTTTCCCACTCCAATAGGACTTTTAACTGTATTAACAGTTTAAATCTAACCTGACAAAGTATACTTCTTCGATTTATACTGCTTTCTTATCCATTGAATGAAAAGTCAAGAACATTAAAGCCCTATTAAGTAAAGCACTGGAGTTCAGCTGTATTATTAGACATTTAAGAACTTGTATAAGGAAAACAAGTTATAAAGTAAGCTCTAGGAACAAGTTTCCCAGGTTCCACTATAGAAAACAGAACAGTCATAGAAGTAAACACTCAAATCTAGTGTCTATACAGTAATTTTCCATTTGCTATTCTAGTTCTACACTTTCAGAAAACAGAACGTTTTGCGAACGCAAAACACTCAGGACAGCACATGTGTGATGCTTCCAACAGTCTGGTTTTGCCACAATGGCTGCTTACTGCAAGCATACGCATCCTTTACGCATACGCCTCACCTTTTCTACAACATTTCCTCAAGTGGCAGCAGCAACAGATGAGTATTTGGCTAAATACATTTTTGGATTTAAGTTAGTTCTGAAATAACAGATTCTCCAACACTCTCTGCTAAAAAGATGTCTCATGACATCCAAATAATTAAATTTGTTTACTAAAGACCTTATAATTTAACTATTAGTAACTGTATTACATATGAAGAAGTTACTTATGCATAGCATTAATCCCCCACAAAGTTGGTGATTTTTTGGGGGGTTTTTTTGTTTGTTTGGTTGGTTGGTTTTGGTTTTGTTTTGTTTTTTAAAAAAAGCAAGTCTATTATTCTGAGGTAGTATCAGCATCTTAATAGAATATTCTTATGCATTTCAAGCCAGAGATATCAATGATACTCATCTCTACTGCCCTTATAACACATTTTACTATCAATAGCAGCCTAAAAACTTTAGCTATTCCAGAAGTTATGGCCTTCTACTTTCACAAAGGTATATATGTAGCTTCTTACCTGATGCTATTTCTGCTAACAACTGGGGTGTATCACATAACCCTTTACTAACAACAGGAATTGTGGGAATAGCTGGTACCTGGAAAGAAGGGGAAAGAACGAAAGTTACTAAAATCACTACTTAGAATTTTGTATAACTTGGTATGTTCAGCTGTATTTTCTAGTAATGATGCATGTTTCACATTGCCCCTATTACTGAGAAAAATCAGTTTTGCCAGTACTTGTATTGTAAACAGCAGAACAATGACAAAGACTAAGATACCCTTGTTCAAATAAGCCCAACGTTTTCTGATGGTGAAACAAAGGATCCTTTGCCTAAGTCAGCTTGGAAACAGAGCTCTTATTCCAAGTGAAAAAGAACACAGACATTAGCAGGAATTCACACTTATAATCACTTTAGTGATGTCTTCCCCCACTCCACACACATGCCCCCACACCCCGTTTCCTTAGTCAGTTTACCTTCGTGCTTGTAATTGACACAGATGCCTTCTGAGGCAATGGAATACTATCAATGAGATCAAAAACTGCCTTGATTTTCTGGTCAGAGAGTCTGATGTGCACTAAAGGAAGTCCCCCGGACACTTTAAACCTTTTTTAGAAAAAAAAAATTATTAAACTCCAGGACAAAAAAGTTCACACAAATACCTAATTTCAATCTCAGCAGCATCTATAGTCATATAGGCATATCTTTTTAGATGACATCACAGTAAACGAGGGATTCTGCATTAAAAAGAGATCTCAGGCTTAGTTTAAACAATATAGTTTGTAACCAGCCAAGTTGACCAGGGAACTACTAGACAAGAGAGGCTCCATAAAAAGTAATAAGGTACCTTTAAATCTTAAATTAACACTTTCAAACTACAAAATGTAATTTGACTTTTGGGGAAAATCCAGTATTCTTTCTGTACAGTACACAGTAATTTAAAAAAGTCCTTTCAACATTAATTTATTACTTTGCCATCCTGGTATCTCTTTCCACCACTGATTTTGCCAACTGTACATGAATATCCATAGGTTGTAATATGTGCAAAGTTGATGGATGTTGAAAACGAGCCTTCTTCCAGTCTTCCCCTGCAAGCATTCAGTAAATTTAGATGAAAAAACATGGCTTGCTAATTACTTTAATTAAGGTATCATTAAACTAATCAAATGGCATCACTAGGAAAGAATAAAGAACCTACTCATCAACTAGAGAACCTTAAACTATTTGAGTAAAGTATTTTAAAAGCTTCTCAATCTACTTTCAGTAGCTCTTAACCACTATATTGCCTTAGCAGCCTTAAGCCCAATCTTACTGTAAACCATGTATCTTAACATAGAACACTAAAAAAAAAAAAAAATATATTGATAGGTAAATACAAACCAGTAAGCTAGCATACTGTTAACTGCAAAAATTTCAATTCAAACTAAATATTAAGGCCTACTTTAGCTGTATTTTCCTGCAGATGACAGAAAATGTAATAGTTCTACACATTTACACAGCGTCCCAGCACCTAAGTAAAGAGGTGGTACGCGAGTCCAAATAAAAAGCCAGCAGCTGTTTGAGAGCCAACTAGACCATTTCCCCGTTCCCCACCTCCCCCCCCAGTTTGATACTAGATATGTATTATAAACCATCGTGTAGTTAACTGCCAGGTTTGGTTTGCCTTTTTTCTTTAGAAAGCTAAGGTATGTAATCTCCATCAACCTTTTGAGTAAGCAGTTAGGCTATTTTTTGTTACCTGTTCTTCCAAAAAGAAGTTGCACGTTTTTTATTTCCACATCAAACTTGTCATAAGCTTTGTCCATAATCTCCTCTAAAGATGAAAAGCTGGAAACTTGACTACTGCCTTGATTTATGCTGTTCAGCTAAACACAGAAAGTACAAGATAAAGTTAAGTCTAGAACTTATATCTGTTATTAACTCTAGAGTACAGGACAGAGATGATTCATATTCATGACTGATATCTGGACTCTTAAAAAGAAGAGATCTTACTTCATTTCACATTTGGCTTATCAAGAGTAACTCTTTTCTTACTTTTATCCATCCATTTAGTTCAAGTTATGCACATAAGATTTTTCTTATTTGTTTACAAGTTTGCTGCTGGGATAAAACTAAGTTTTTATTTAGTTAGCTAAGACCACATTAAATTACTATAATCTGTCCATTTTATAGGAACAAGAGAATCAGCTTTGAAACTCCAAAAGAAAGACAACAGGTTTTTTTGTTAGAGGGCTATCATTTTACAAGAAGGAAGCAAAAGTTCATATATTCTGCTGAAGAAATGAGATGGATCGAGCTATTACAATCATGATTACAAAATGAAAATGTTTCCTGAGGAGATTAACTAGTCTAAGTATTTCAAAGGCAACAGTTCTGAACATTGATTGAACTGCTGACCCAAATATATCTCGTTAGAAATATATTAAGTTAGAAAACATTCACACAGTTGATCATCTTTGTCTTCTGAAAACAAGACTACTTCAGATGACACCAATGTTAAGCAAAAAGAGTACTTTCTTCCTCTGAGCTTATAAGAAATACCATTTATATACCTGAAATGTACCGAAGTCCAAAATCAGCAAATCTGATTTTTCACGGTAGAAACCAGTCTGAGGAACCACAAGGTAGGAAGGTTTCAGATTAATTTTCAAGTCAAGGACTTTCCGCATTTCAATAATATGAACTAAACCTTAAACGAAAAGGAAGGGATATTAAAAGATTATTCACAAGTAAAAAGATTCTATCTGAAAGATAACACGTCTTCAGTAAAGACTTACTTTTGTAACACATTCTACTGATTTCTCACTAAATTCAATGCTTTTTCCCACAAAACACCCACTAATCCCCAAGTCATAAACACAAGGAAAAAGATGAACCCTACTATCTGGCCAGCAATCAAAACATAAGAAAAGTTTTTATAAAATCTTACTGAAACATTTTAGGACATTCAACATTTCGCCTCAAGTGAGATTTGTAATTATCTTACCTGTAGCAGTTCTTTCCTTGATTTCTTCCAGCTTCAATAGTGTGGCTGATGTTAACCTTTCAAGATCCATTCCTTTATTTGTCTGAAAGAATTCTACCATTGCATTTATTGTTCTCTTTGAAATAAAGAAAAAAACAAATAAGAATTATTCATATAAAAAGAAATCACTCTACAAAAAAATCAAAAATAGATCTTGACAGAGTAAAAAGCATAATGGCAGAGCATGGAGAATCAGAATAAGTTAGGAGTTTTGGTTACTACTCACTGCGTCATATTTTATTTCCACAGGTTGTGATTCAATAGTAAGACTCTGGTCAGCAG
The DNA here is from genome assembly GCF_000691845.1 of Merops nubicus. Classification (NCBI taxonomy): domain Eukaryota; kingdom Metazoa; phylum Chordata; class Aves; order Coraciiformes; family Meropidae; genus Merops; species Merops nubicus. The sequence continues at coordinate 46,682 of NW_008609740.1, forward strand.
TACTATCCTCTGGGTTAATATTAAACTCAATCTTAAGTAGAGAAGATTTGCTATCCCCTATGGAAGCCACCAGAGATGGTACAATGTTTTCTTGTCTCAGGCCTGTAACATACCAGTTTTCAAGCTTGGCTTCAACCCTAAAGAAGACAAATAGTTCAATACACTTGATTAGAACACAGAACACAGTTCTATCAACGAAAAACAAGACAGATGAGGAAGCACTTGCTAAAGTGAAACATGATCAGTTTCACAGGACTAATATACTACCCTGTTACATTAAAGAAGTTAGAAAAATAAATAGGTGTCACGATCTTCACAGCAACACAATTGTGATATTTTCTTTTGAGCCTCTGTTATCTGCAAGCTAGATTGAACATAACTGCCAGCTCATGTTTATGCAAAGAATCAGTTGCAAGAGAAAAGAAAAGGCAGAATACTGACTAGGCACATTAACTACTACACATTTATTTCCAAGTCAGTTATCGAGTTGTTCTGGTGCAAATACATAGACCTCACTCATCGCCTCCCTGACAGTAGCGTTCAGCGAAGTCAGTAGAAAAACACCTCTGAAGTAAAGCCATGTGAACACCACCAAAGCACACTAACTTCTTTTGTCCTTAGAAGCACCTATTAAAACAAAACTCATTTTCAGGTCCTTAATCTCCACCATTGGAACTTCTAACTTTGGGAGACAACATAATTTGGGCCTCATCACTGTCACAAGCCTGGCTCCATTGATATAACCAAATTATTTTTTTCCTAGAAATTTAAAATCAACAGAAGTATCTCTTCTACTATTTCAGTCTTGCCAACTACATGATATAGAATGTATCCACATAAAATATTCTCAAAACTGCAAAACTCAGGTGGCACCTTTAATATTCCCATGCATGTTTTTTAGCAAAAATATTTCAAAAGTCAGCAGCTGAGCTAGTGATCTTATTAAGTCAGAACATGAAGGAACTGCAAGTGAAAGCATGACAAGTTCACAGACTCATTTTCCAGACACTGAAAATCTTACTGACTACACAGTCCAATAATTCACATGAAGTATTTCTGGTGTTCCCTCTCTTTAAAAGACAGAAAGGACTCAGTTTCCTACACGCTGGTTAATCTCCCACCCACAACTGACAATTTTTTGTTCCTGAAGAAAGTACACAACACATTCAGTAGCTTGGCTGGAGTGTGTAAGCCAGATTGTTTCACACTGCTTAAGTATCCCTTCCCAGAAGTAACACTCAGCACTTCAACGTTTGGATTCAAGAAAGAGCTTATTACTGTTTATGAAAACTAACAAATAGTACTCCTTGCTTCACTCTATTTTATGTTATTAACCAAATTACACGACCGTAACTTTTCAGAATGCAACTGCAGAAGTCTATGAATTTAGAACAATATGCAACGTAACGCACTACCCAAGAAAATACTTCAAAAGCCAGGGGTAAGGGAAGAGGAAAAACATGTTTCTACAGGAAGAAAATACAAGTTCATTTACTTTATGGCTTGTGCTCCTGGGCGTTGTGATATTTTGGTACTGAGATCAATTATCTGTACTTTAAGAGTTTCTGCCACATTCTTGTCTTCTTTAATTGTAAGAGAAGTGCTTAACAGCTTCAGAGTCACAACATGGGCAACATACTAGTGAAAAGGACAGAAAAAAGACATTTGTCATCTTATTATCAACTATTTTCAGAACTCTTAATTTCAACAAATGCAACAAAATGGTATTGAAAGCCATTCAAGTCAAATGAAGTAAGAAACATGTAACTATGTAGGAAGTGAAGTATGAAGTCTTTACTTTCTTTCAATCCTTATCAGTCATTTCTTTTAACATAAAATAGTGTATGTAAAGAAATGAAGAGCAGATATAGTCTGTGTCTCTTTTCAGGATTCAGGTTCTTTTAAACTATAAAAGCAAGCATAGCTAAACCACACAAAGAGCTAGCAAGATCAACAAGCAAAACAATCTTCATTCCATCAAATAATTACACTTCAGAAGACCTTACATCAAGATATATTCTGGATATAAGAAGTGCTTCTGTAAGTGATGACCAACCTAACGCAGAACCACCAGTCATGTCAAGTTTTAAAATAATGTAATAGTGCTGACCAAAAAGAAGTATACTGTGAGAAACCTTACTATTTCACACTTTCTTAGTTGTCTACTTTCTACCTTTCTTCCTGTAAGTCCCCTATAACAATACTGTAACTGTAATGATATAACTTTAGTTACTTTGCTTAATGAGTAACTTACTTTAGTTTTAACCACAACAGATAGCAATATATAGACACAATGAAAATACTACCATGGAATCTTTTTTAACTTACAGCTAGCTTTTTGTATTGTCTCCCAAGTTGCCAGTAGATATCTATCATCCAGTTTCTGCTACATCTAAATTGCTCCAGATTAGGGTCGTGCACAAAGCAGAACACCCAAGAAAATATTATCTATTCTTTGTGGTGCTGATTTTTTTTTCCTCTTTTTTGTACATTCAACAGATCTGACTTGCACTGCACACATTCTACTGCTTCAAGTCAACATGCATAAGAAAGCTTTGTCTGTCTGTCTGCTTGGATTTTTGGTTGGGTTGGGTTTTTTGTTTGTTTTTCTTTTCGTTCTTTTTTTAAACCATCCCCATAAGAAGTTGCTTACCTCCTTTGGTAAGGAAAGGTGATGGGAGCTGTCACTATATCCAATCGCAGTAAAAAGTTTAGCTTTCTCTTCTGGTGTCATTAGTTCATCGATAGCTAGAAACCAAAAAAAAAACAAAAACAAACAAACATGAAAATTGCACTTCAACTAGTAACAATAAGCATTTTTCCTGCCATTTGTTTTCTACTGTACATAAGTTATGCTGACATTTTTGATTTTTCATATTGCACTAAGTTGCAGATTTTAAAATAATTTACATAGAAGTCATCTTCATATATGACATTACATATGTAGCACAGAAATCTATGTCATTTATATTACAAGAATATCAGTCATTTCCAAATGATGAAAATAGCTTTAAGGAGTACAGTTAAAACAAATCTCTGGTCCTGACAGCAAACCACCAGAATACAGTATTCCAATCACCACTTGTTACACTGTAGCTATAAGCTCTACACTCTTGTCCTTACTAAGGTTCAGAAACGCTTATGGCCTATTTAGAGGTATGCCTTATTTTCCAGCACACTATTCATTAACAGTAAGTAATACCACAAAATGCAACAATACGGCAATGCTCTGTTTAAGTCCTACTCTCTTCCTTCTGTACAGCATAAAGTAAAACATACTGTAACTTGCATTCTGTATATGAAAACTCTACAGAAGTTTCTATAGTGAAGTCTCTATAGAAGTTAGGGCATTACAGTCTACACCTACTTTCAGGAACAAGCGATTCTTCATCTTCTTTTTTCCTCGATTCTTTTTTACTCCAGAAACCACCAAACCATCCTCCACTTTTTTTTTCTACTTCAGTGTTCTTCTTCTTCAAAAGTTTTTGTCCTGATCTTATTGTCTACAAACCAGACATTAAAATATTTCATTAACAGAATTACACAGTATATTTTGTTTTCCTGTAAATAGGCATACATATCTTGTTGAACAGACATTGAACTGATGGGACAGCAACAGGAATTCATGAGGGTTTAAGAGCACTTTGACTCACCACGCAGAAGCCAAAAAGATCAGGGTTGGGAGCATTTCCGGGAGGGGGTGGGGGCAGCAGACACAGACACGTGCAAGTGTGTGTGGAACAACTGTGCATTACTTTTACTTTAGACAGCCTTTTCCTACACTTTTTGCTAGCAATTAGAACACAAAAACCACAAGAAAGGTCAGTATTTAAGAGGCTACAAGAAGTAGTTATATTTCTTAAACCTAGCAGTAACAAACCTGAAGACCAATCATGTACCATTACATGTATTTACAAATTTTAGTTTTCACTCAGGCTTTCACTTTGCATTTTAAAAAACAAAATGAGGGTCTGACCACAACCATCTCAAAAATAAGAAATATCATTATTACTTTTTCATCTTCATTTTACACAGACTCCTGATGCGTACAAAAACACTGAAGGTACACTGGCATGAACAGTAATTACATGATGCATCTACAGAGGCTCATTTTCATCTTAGGAAGGTAACTACTAGTAGCATGCTTCTCACAAGACAACTATTTGGAGGTTGTCCTCAGTGTGCTATGTGTTTTTCATCTTACCTGCAGATACAACATTTTTCTTCATGTTGTAACATGCAATTCCTTGTTAAGTGTCTCAAATGACTTCCAAAATAAAAAGTAGCTAGAGACTTCACGTACTTTCTATCAATTCTCCGTTACCTTCTAATTAGATTGGCTGTCCCTACAAAAAGGGTATCTAAAGGTGTAGGTAAAAAGAGAACAGCTGTACATGTTTGATCTTCAAAAGCTGCAGAAACCAGTCATTTTTTAAAATAACAAAAATCAAAGAACCATGAAATCATCAGCTCAGACAGTTGCCTGAATGGTACAAAGTGGGTAGCAGTAACATTGTGCACACACACTTGTAGGTTTTTCAAACTGGTTTCCAGTTTGGGAATTGATGTACTCTTTTTCTAGATGGACAGGAACCTTCTCTTCCAACTCACTAACCTATCACACTCATTAGCACATTTTTTTTCCCCCAGATACTCTCATGACAAAACCATTCTGTTTCAAATGTTGGAGTAGTACTGAATAGAAATCATTTCTTACCTCAACTTGTGCTTGTTGTCTTGCTAAGATTATATTGAAGACATCAAGCTTTCTTTCCAGGTCCTGTAAAAATGTATGACATTATTTGCCTCTAAAACCCATTTAGGAAAGACGCACCACTACAAATACTCTACCAGCTCCTTTGTATTTACGCCAATTTCTTTCTAGACCTGCTCCTTTCTTTTTACGGTATACCCCCATCAGTTCACTAGAAGTTTATGAAACCTGGTGTTAGGCAGCTTAATTCTATGGGGTTTTTTTAATACACCAGTCTAGCACTTCATTAAATGTATCCAAGACCATTTATCCACAACCAAAAAGGGTTTATTTAAATGGTAGTTTAGTAGTATTTTCTTTCTTTCCACAACAGGTTACACTCAACTTCAGATTAAAATGCTATTTCCACAAAACTTGTGCTCTTTAAAAACCACCAACCTTGATTACTGTCACATATATTGAGTTATTTAATAAAAAGACTAAGACAGACTTTCTCCTAAAAGAAAAAAACCCACACATACCTGAATTTGCCTCTGTGTTTCTTCTGACAGTTTACTCTGTGTCAGCTTGCTCTTGTACATATTTTTGTAAGTCTTCAGAAGCTGCCTATGTTGTTTTATGTTACTCCATGACCACATTCGAGTATGTCTTTTGATGTGAACTTCAAGAACACTGTTACCTGCATATTTCCACCTGCAATAATTCCACACTTGTGAACAACTTCCCATTTTATTTGTGCATTAGAACGTCAAAGTTGCAGACGTAGTTTATTAAGAAGTGATAAACATTGTTTACCACTACAAATTGAGTAACTTCATTTATGAGAACTTCAGTGGTTTCACTTTTGAAAAAACAGACTATGGACTTTAATGCCTGAAGAACTCTTCTTCTCTGCATTTGCTATTGACTTCTGCATGTTTGGGGCTGTAATAGCATTAAGGACTTGTAAAAAAAATCCACTAAAATGTGTATCAGCTTATAACTTTAAAAATTGCAGTTGATATACATATTTTCCTTGTAACAGATTGGCTAATTTTTTCCCTTTTTTTTTCTAAAATTATATTCTAACTTCTAGAGAGAACACCAACATTTTGGTGAGATGTTTCGGGGATGAGGGTTAGCCCTGTAAGTTACATCTTCGTCACATGGTTCTTTTGTGTGTTCTCTTCTGCAAGCCTTTTCTATTTGGTTAAGCAAAGCTCTGTGAAAGTCATAATGATATACATGATCTAGTTTTAAAAAATTAGTTAACCACAAAGGAGAATGAAATCGAACATCTGCAGAGAAATCAAACACCTCCCAAAGAACACACAAACATACACAGCTTACCATTGTCTGGCATTGTTATGGAGAGATACATTTGGCCTAAATCTTCTATATGGTGCATTGCGAACCATGTAATCTATGGACTCCAGAAGGTCTATCATGCTGAGGTACTAAACACAAAACAAACAAGTTTCTTAGCAGACAACCGGATTTTGCTGCACACAGTTCTTAAAGTACACAGGTATTATGGGCTTCAGCACTCCCCAAACTATATATTTAAGCCTATGCATTTTCATTAGTATGTATGACCAACTATATCCACTGCTCTCAAAGCATAACACCATATGAATTTGTGGTTTTCTTGCCAAACTACAACAATTTGTATGTCTGTTAGTCTGCTCAGCACAGTCTCAAGCTTTATCATTATATCATATTATCATTTATATATTACTGTATTTCCTTCATTTGTCAATACGCATCTTCCCCTATTTTCAAACTGCCTTTGCATTAGTTAACTTTATTTGTACCATTCTGAACTCATACTACACTGACAATAAAAGCTAAAAAGCTGTGTAGCAAACTAACTGTGAATTGTCACCAAATAAATGAAAGCATGAACATTGCTGGGGAGCTATCTAAATGAGTTCGTTGACACTTCAGCAAGCTTTGCTTCCAAAGCCCTTACACTCCATTCATTCTTGCTTCTATCTTGGCATCTCTGCAGTTAGAATGCTGGCTTATAGTTTTGTAAGATAGGGGCTACTCATAAGAATGATGCCATTGTTTATGTGAAAGGAGTGTTACTGGAAGGGTTTAACACAGATCAGATGGTCCCCAGGTAAGAAGGTCAGAGAATCTGGATCTAGCACCAGGAAGCAACTGTTACGCAAAGGGAATATAATCTTACTCTTTTCCCACAGTTAATGCTAAACTGCTTACACAGTCTGCTTGCATATAAGCAGAAAATTCCCAAAGAAGAGTGTTACCTAAAAAGAAAAAAAAATTCAACAGCTCCTTACAAACTCTAAAATTAAGTGAGAGCAGATACCAAGTCAATTTACCTGTGGCTTAGTGAATTCAATCACAATTCTCTGTACTTCTACATTACAATCAATCTTGGGAGTTTGTAGTTCTACTTCTGCATATGGATTGATATACAGCCTTGCAGAGGCTGACACTGGTCTAAAAACTTAAAAATAAAAGAATTGACATTAATTTTATGTTCACCATTAAAGTATAGGAAGCAATCTTAAAGTACTTATTTTGGCTGCCTGACAAATCCATCACTTTGTACTGATACCACATATGCTCAACACCCACAGAACCAGGATGCAGTACTTAAAAATTAAGAAAGCCCAGTAGTAGTCAAAAAGCATACAAATTCTATTAAGTTTCTTTATGTTTAAGTTTTGGAAAAATCGAGTTAATATAGGCATACCTGCATGATCAAGTCAGGCTGTTGTACGCTAACATACTCAGAACAGTTTATATTCATCCACTGCTAGCTTACTTACTATACTGGTAGTCCTGAGGTTGGTTACCACCACACGGAATTCCTCTTTTCAGCTGTTCCTGTAAAGGAATATGACACTGTCTAGCAATTGCTGAAGAGCATTACTTGTTTAGTTCTCCAGGCTTTGAGGAGATCAACTTAAGTTCACAAGTATTCCATAAAGGCCTCCTCCCCCTAAATGGCAAAGCTTATCTAACACAAGCACTTAAAAGTGAAGAGTTTAACTAGACCAGATTAAAAAGAAATTTAGATTGCTCATATCAAGTGCAAGGCTAGTACAGTTTTAATTCAGCTTCAGTCTAGATCTTGCAATAACAGCTTACGTGTGTTCATTTAGAAACATATAGCTCATGTGTACACTCAAACATGCAGCATAACAGATCAAGCATTTGTTTTTAAACTCCTTGAAGGTAATAGGAATATCTAGTCACACTCCACCCTTCCACATTTTTAGCACATAAGGAGATCACTTGACTCTGCTGATATTGTGCAGGTACAAAAGGAATTAAATCAGAAGTGAAGAAAATAACAGAATAGCCCAAGAGGCCTGAGGAACAATGTGCTAGGAACAAGTCATTAAATTTCAAAATTTAAGTCTGTCCAATACTAGAATTCTTAGGCAATTTACTGGAAACACTATATGCCCAAACGTTTCCTCTAGTTTCAGAAAATCAATGGCACAACCAGTTAAAGCAAGAGGCCTGCTTTCAGGAAGACATACATACTAGCTATTAAGTGAAGGCAGATGAAGTGCTTGTCCCCTTTAGATATTATAAAGACTATCAATACTGAAAGTTATTTATACAAGGAAAATATTTTCCAAATACAAATTTCTTCAACCTAATCGTTTTCTCAGTTCCTTTCTTAAAAACTCACTTGTATTTTATAAGAGGTTCACAACCTCATTAAAACTATTTGTATTTCAACCTATTTACTGTCTGCTTATGTATTAATACAAGCTAAATTTCCACTAGACTAAATATAAAACAGCTCATTTCTCACAACCAGCCATATACTCACATTATTTAAATATGAATACTGGGATATCAAAGTAACAGATCACTATAGATTTCATAGCTTATTCTTTCTACAACATAGCTACTATGATAAACCCAATTTCCTGATAATGATGCTTAAAATTATGACAAAAACAGCTTGTCCAAATGGAAGACCTAGCTCTCCAGGAAACAAGCTACACTAAAAGTTACATTTATTCAGCTATTTAATATAAATATTAGTGAACAAGACACGTTATCTGCCATTTATTCAGTTCCTCTCTTGCTTCTACAGCTCTGATGTAGAACCGAAGTTATTCAGTAATTTACTAGCCAAAAGCTCACTAGAATAACTGTTCCTCACTAGCTAAAACAGTTCTTCTAACCCTGTGAATTAAGTGGCCATCTGAAACTTCTTAGCAGTAATGGTGCTTTGGCAACTCAGAAGTCCTCAGCTGTCATACAAAAAAGAGGATGTGTGCACTCAGCCACATTTTAAGTCTATGTAACTGCCTCATTCATACTGCCAAGTTCTCAGTTCCTCTTCTGGTGAAGTAAGACTTAGAGGATATCACAGCAATGAAATGAAAGCAAACTAAGTACTGCATACACAATATCACAAACTGCAGTATTCCCCTACTCATCCAGCTAACAGCAAGGCAAAACACGAATTAATCAGAAGAAACTAGAAATAGCCTTTAGGAAAGGAGTTTTGATCATTAGAACAGCTACAGAATACAGCACTGTTTAGCACATTTTCTTGACATTACCAGTATCTGTTCACGGGAGCCATGGTAATACATTTTGCTGTGTACATTCCAATAAGCACTGAGGCTGTCCAGGCACAAAAGCTGCACAAGAAAGAAAACATCAAACACATCAACAGATTCTATACTTGGTATTCAACCCATTCTATGAAATCTTTCCATTTGCTAGGTAGCAAACCCATCATTCGCACTGAAATATATTTAAACTTGTAATACTATTTTAAAGTGAAAACTGAATTGCTAAAAAGCAAGTTCTTAAGCACACATGTTCACACCAATATGTTAAATGCAACTCTGAATTGTAGTGGTGAAGGTGCACAAAGCCAATATTTGGCCTAACAAAGAAGCCAGGGCTATTAAATCCCTCTTATAGCGTTCCAATGATTTCTTAAATCTTTGTATACTCCTTTCAGCATATGAGACTGCTTTGCTACCAGAATCCAAATCATATTAGGCGTACAGAGTACGAAATGGCAGTTTGACAACCTATTTGAAATGACAGTTACCATGCAGACTTACTGGATAACACATTTAATGAGGGGATCAGTGTCTGCATTTAAGGGAAATTATTTAAACCACAGAGTTGAAAAATTATGCCTTACAGAAAGTCAGTTATTTGTGTCTACTTCTGTTTAAGCACACAGCAAAACTAACAGTAGAATTTGCAAAGCAAATTATTTCTCCCATTTTTATTAGAACCCCAAAACTGATCCGTCTCCAAGACCAGTTGCTCTCTTCACTTGTGTAGAAAACAACACAATCACATTACCTTATATATTATTTTTGCAGCTTCATTCAGAATAGAAGGTGTCCAGTTCTCATTTGTTGTCTAAAAGGTCAAAGGGATAGAAATCATTCTGTGCATCTCATCTAACACATCTGCAGTTTCATCCTATACCTTCCAGCACAGAATGCAGTATTTTGATGCCACCTGATTAGAGAAGCCTGTTTATCTAGACTTGCATACGCATAAGTCAAAATCCAATATAAAATTTGTCAGTTTATTTTTATTTCTGCTCCTTATCTTATTCATAAAATCCGTAACATCCTAAAAGAACAGATGTCAGCTGAAATTTTCACCATTTTTCAAAAGGCCTGGCAAAATACATTCCTTATCATGATGTAATATTTGCCATAATTTGTGTACTGGCCAGGAAATCACCTGCCCTATGACATTAAACATACTCAGTTTTAAAGATCACTTTGATCATAAGAACATATCGCTAGTCTCTAGGTGTGATGCTCCTCAATCATCTTCCCTTCTGCTTGCACAAACTAAGTACTATTTGCTTGAAGAAAAGACTGTCCCAATTTTCGCTGTATGCATAGTTTCATTACATCTTCTTGAAATGTTATACTCTTCCTTTTTGTACTACTCCAAAGACAAGTACATCAAAAACATCAGAACATGCACATACATTACCAGTAAACTAAGCTCGCCCAAAGTCATTCCCAAAGAAATCGGACACTGTGGATCTGTGATCTACAAAAACAGAAAAACAACACTCTATTTGTTTTCCTGCAGAGATACATCACTTAAAGTTAAGTGAAATCCAGAGCTGTTCTGAAGATGTTCCTTTGCTTAACTATTCTACATGAAGCACTCTTGGAACTCCCCGAGTTGGGCCATAACTAACATGGCTGCCATGTGAAGACTTAGGACTTGAATCTAAGCCTAAAATTTCATTTTGTCTTCTAAAATCATACAGGGAAGAAAAAAAAAACTACAGAGTACCATATCTCCATCTGCTATTTAACTATGAATTTCATTCCTCCCATCTTCTTCCACTTAGTGCCTCTGAGAATAGTCCCAAAAGAGGTTTGAGAAATACCCTATATCCAGTGCTTTTCTTCTACATTCATTATCTCATCATAAACTGCTTCATCAGCTTCCTAAAGGAAAATGGAAGCAGACCAGAATAACACCAGTTTGAATCATATAAACATCCTCATCTGTCAGTTAAGTGTTTTCAGCCAACTGCCTTTCGACTCATATCTAGCTCCACTAGTTTCTGCCATTCTGTACTTAGAACACTAAAAAAGTCTGTATTACATCTATACAGATAAATTCTGTATATCAACCGCACGCCAACACAGGACAAATATTTAGTGAGCAAAGCACCACTGCATAAGGCAGAAAAGAGAATATATATGTTTCACATATCCAAAATATTTCTGGCTTTCAATCATATCTGGGGCAATTTGTTTGAAGAGGTGCAGAAGTAACCGGAACAACTTTTTCCAGGTGGCAGGTAATAGTTTGTCTCTATGGAGCAGACACTCCTGAGTGCAGTGTAGTCCATTTTAAAATGAAGAGGAAATGTTCCAGATACTTACATCATCTTCATACTTAATGTGAATGCCTGTGATTTTGACTTGCACATTTTTTATAACTTGAGTTGCAAGTTTTTCTAAGAAAGTATCTTTCTTCTCCTCCTTCGGTTTGTCTAAAACAATAATTTTTGAAAATCAGCATTCAGTGTAGTAGTTGCACCTTGCACTTAACCACACAAACAGCTACACTCACGCACATTCCATGTTTACTCTAACATGAATACTTAACATAGAAGTTTTCACTTATTTAGGTTGTGTTTGCTTTTTTCCTTCTGTGTACATCCATACTCCGATAACTTGATGTTAGCTTTGTGTGCATAATACATCATAACAAAATTTATGTCTATGTTTTTGGCAAAACAGTTTAGATTACAGCAAGTTCTTATTTAATATGCTTCTACCCACTCCCTCCAAGATAAAAAGCTCTCCCTTAAGAGGTCCTCGGCAATTAACTAGGGATTACAACAAGCATATAGGTAAGATGGTGTAATTTAGCACAAAATACCTTTGAAAAAAAACAGGTGAGAACGATATTGCACAGCAAGACACCAGTCCATTAGACAGAGCCTTTTGCACAACACTGAGAAAGTTAAAAAGCTAGAATACCATAAGTGAAAATAAACGGTTGCTCTGAAATATTCTATTTTTTCCACACTGGCCTTACACTGTGAGCATTTAAGCTAGGTCCACATCAGACTTTGCTATGCCACATAGTGATACTTAAACTTGCACCGAACAAGACAGGGTAGCAGAAGTTGTATATCCACAGAGGCTCAGCATTCCACCCAAGACAAAATGTACACATGCTGAGCTGCATGGGGGAGAAAATTTACAGTCCCTCATAATTTTATTACTCAAAAAATTTTATCTCCAGCTGAGCATCTTAATATTTTACATAGAATACGGCAAGATGAGCTGTTTGTTCTCTAGCTATCATTGCAAGCTACTTAGTCTTGCTCAGCATCTACCTTACAAGGCGGCTATCCCAATGAATGCCACTAATAAGCCCACCAGGCTTGTAAATTTTCACTGCAAACATTAAGGATTGCTCAAGCTGAAGAAACAGGCATGGCTATCCAAGTAGAGAGAAATAAGGACCATGGGTGTTAACTAACTTTAGGGTTGCACTTCAAGTTTGACTTACTGCCTAAGCAGAACTGTACCTTTAAGCCTTAACAGGACAGATATACAACTTTGTTCATCTTGCTATAAAAATGAGGAAAACTATTTTTAATTCAGGCTCTAAGAGAGGTTCAGGAGATTCCCTTAAAAATAAAAAGACTTTGCTACTGAACACAATATAACACCATTTTAGTCAAGAGAGCATTTGATTTTAAGTGAAAAAAAGTTAGTCAGGAACTCAGAAGAAACCAAAACATTTTACCCCTTTTACATGCAACTCCCATTTCTTTCTACTAATCATTTCTTCACAGCTCCCATTCCGTATTAACAGAAACCAACACAATACTGATACAGCAAAAAGGGGCAGAAGTGGTCATTGAAGCTCCAGGACCTTCAACTACATGCAAGGCTACCCGTGAACATTTTTCCAGCAAAATGCAACTACCATCAGCAGTAAAAGTTTGATATTTTACAAAGCTTATCTAGGGCCCCCACAAAGTTTTTACTCCAATTACATGCCTATGGTATAAATACGTAGCAATACAACCACAGAGGATATGACAGCACACTCTTAGTTACACACAAACACTGAAGGCCTGCATGGTCTGGTACTTATAGACAGTTATTATCTTCTTGAGAAAAAAACATGAATTTTATTGCAGTTAAAGTATCGGTCATGACAGTATGCAAGCTATTTCAAGGAGAAGCTAAAAGGTGCTGAAAGGCTCTTTACTGCTATATCACCAGTATAGTATCAGATTTACTTTACATAGCTGTTACCCGAATATTACAAAAATTAAACAAATTCTCATCCACATGCAGGTTCTTCCAAGAGTCACAGTGAAGTGCAACAAATCAGTCTACCAAATATGTACATTTTTGTTAGAAATGCTACAGATATCTCAAGTCAAAGAAACAGGCACAGCTACCCAAGTAGAGAGCAACAAGGACTCTCTTCAGTCCTACTAGATCCAGAAAACGGATAAACATCAAAAGAGAACTCTCTCCAGTTTACATCTCTTTCGAACAGGAGGAAAAAAAAAAAAAACAAACAATCACTGTATGCATATCCAAGACTAAGAAAAACTAATACAAACAGAAAAATAAAAAAAAATTAAAGAAGTGAAAAGCCATAACTTTTACCCACCTTTAGAGTGATCATGACCTTTAAAGGGTCTCTTAAAATGCTTTTTATACTTTTTACGCTTACGTCCTTTTTCAGTGCAAGCAATATTCAAGGAAAAGGATAAAATTCAAGTTAGTACAGCAGAAATGTAAGGAAGCATAAGAAAAGAGGGAAGAAAGTTAAATTTGTCTTAAAGCAGAATAACTTCGTAAGGTCTCATTAAAAGCTTTTAAAGAATTTCAGATCTGTTAAGGAAGCAATCAGCTACTTCTCACAGCACAGAGCCTTATGTTTCATAATTTATGTATATCTAAATTCAGGAAGCAACTGAAGCCTTGCCTTTTTTTTTCCCCCATACAACTCATTGAAGTTCAAAGCTCAATTTAACTAAACAGCTGGTAAAAACTTCAGATTGAGCAACCAAATTTTTACTGGATCAATCATCCTGACAATTGTAAGGCATTCAACTTTCATATATTCCTTATGTAACATCTCAAGAGTTTGAGGAATTACAAAAAATCACCAGGCTTCTCAGTAAACACATACCCAGACTACTACATTAAAGCGTCGCGTAACATAATTCCAGCTCACTTACATACAAAAGAGAGCTAAAACCAGTGTCATGACTACTTATTAGAAACCCTGATGAGTTTTTCTGTAATCCAAGTGTTCCCTTTTTATTTTAAGGGAGTAACTGTCGTAACTGAATTAATATAGATGTGGGGGAAAAAAAAAAAAAAAAACACCACAGAAGTTTCAATCCAGAAAAGCTTTCTACCGTATAAGGGCAGAACTTCCAGATAAAGATATTTGAGATGTACATGGACCAAAGAGCACTTGTCAGTGTGATTCCCATAATAATCAGCAGTATGGTATGAAAATGATCTGAAAGAACAATACCAGTAAGTGCAAAAAATGCACACAAAAATGATGACTCTTTAAAAGTTTTATATGAAGCTAAATTCTACTATTACACAGAAATTATGACCCACACAAACATTTCATTAATACTCATATTTCTCCATATTTCTGAAGAAAACCAGTTTTGCAAGTTGCATTATTTCTTTCCCCTCTCCACTCATACAGGTGGAAAGAACTTGTCAACAAAGCCACCTGTGTTTAACTTTAAGATCTTGTAGAATAAGAAGGGGCTATCCTACTCAAGCAAGGAGGAAGCAAGTGCACCAGCACATTTAACTCTCAAGGACCACTTCATTTTTATGTAATTTGCATGCCTCTTCAAATAAAGGATAAGGAAGCGTCTGCAAGATATCAACCTGTCTTGCAGGTAAGGTGATCACCCTACAAATAAAAAGCAAAAACTATGCTAAAACCATTTTCTTTTGGGTAGTTACTTTTAACAGTACAAGTAAACCTCTATAAATTATATTTTTGAAAGATGGCTTCCTTCAATTACTACTGAATTCATAGTTCTCAGGCTTTCACTCCCATGTATGACAAAAACTAAGGCAACAAGATTTTCCTCTTGATTACTTTGATTACACACATCAGAGAAGATAAAGGTATTAATTTAAGATTATTCTAAATCCGCTCTCAGATAGAAGTCCACTAAATAATTTTGGAATAAATTTCTGAGAATCTGGCTCAAGAAGATAAAAATACAGCAGGTAGAATATAATAATTCAGTTCCTCTGAATTTCAATAGAAACTGTTTCCAAGCCTCACACAAGAGCCATCTAAATAAACAAACCAGGGAAAAGCATGCTGAACTGTAACAGACTGAAGGCATTTATTTTGCCTGTCTACAGTTCGAAGACAGTCTGAATTTACAGTATCTTAAGCCCAGAGACTTTGTCAAGGCTCATTATCCTCTATTCTTAAAACACCTAAATACACTGTGTTAAAACGACAATAGATGAAATGCTGAAAACATTCTAATTCTTGAGCTTGATGTGGCTCATGGAAATCTTAACAGTCTCTTAGTCTTCTTAAAGACTCATGACAGGACTAGTCATTACAAGTTTCCACTTGAACCCACAATCATTAAAATACTGTTTCTAGAACCACCAATATGTGGATGCTTACCAAACAGGTTGTTCTCATTGCTACAGCTGGCTACTTTGGGGGGGTGATAGGTGGAATGGGGGGCGTTTTAAAAATGTAAGCTACGTACCCATGATGCATGTGCAAAATATAACCAACCACACATACCCACCAGGCTTGGTGTCCTTGTAAATCAGACTCTCCAACCCATACAAGGAATCTGGTGAATGAGTGCCTTGGTCCACATGGCAGCAAATAACCAAAAAAATGCATTTTGTTTAAAAGGAAGAAATCAGCTCCTGATTTAATGTTACGTTTATAAAACTCATATGACAAGTTAGTGTTTCCATTGCAGTATCAGACAGCCAGAGTCACTTCCAAGTATCTAGTTTCAAAAATTATCTGCATATGAAAATTATGCAAATCATAACCACCAAAAGATGACAGTATCTGTGGGCTATGGTCTCCGTGTATGAGTTTTGATGTTAACAGATTTTAGTAGTTTAGAAAACAGAAAATAATGTTTCTCAGCTTGTGTTAGCAGAGCTTGTTATCACTTCCATCATGCTACACTAACCACACACTGAACATGACCATTTTACTCACTAATTCACTAGCATGTCTGAAGACAATATCCCTAGGACCATTTATACTAAAAGACTCTTAAATGAATGCAAGTACTGAACCAAGATTCTAAACACATTAAGGTGAATATTAATCAGAAAAGCAAAGAGATGAGTATTCACGGACCCTGATAACTTTCTATTCAATATATTTCCTACGTTTTCAAAATCTATTGTGTGTTCTTAAAAGCCTATAGAAAGAGCTGAATTTCTTAGTTTATGGTGTAGTAGAGGAACTTGGGCCCTATAACTTCTATATCAAGCAAAAGTAACCCACCTGGTCATACAATAACAAATCCTCCTAAGTACAGTATTACAATGCAACATCAAAAACACAAATAGCTAATGCTAAGATATGTTCAAAGAACAACTAAATTTGGAAAGAGTACATTGAAATGCTGGGGTTTGAACCCTGAGCCCCAAATTAAGGTTGACATATGGGTGATTCCCACAGCCCTTCATACAGAGGTGGTGAGTTTGCCTTTTAGCTTCCCTCCAGGGTGCAGCCGGCCCTGCAGGGAGAGCCATAAGGGAAATGAGCCCCAGGGGTCCCACACTGAGTGAACAAAGGCCAAGTGTCCCACCTGGGGATAAAAGCTGGGACCACTTGCAGGAAGGGAGGAGCATCTGCTTGTAAAGTGGATGTACTTCACAGAGCTTCCTGGTTGGGGAAGGACCTCCTGACTCTGTTGGAACTGGGCCCCAGTCAGCTTGGACCTTTGTAAACGTCGGCTAGGAGGGTGAGAGCTGGCCATGTGGCCACCTTTGTCTAATGTGTTTAACCTCTTGACAGGGCTGTTTCCCATTCCATCTATGGGAAGCCTTGGTTCTTTGTTTATTCCGCCTGTTGTCAGTCGGGTGATGTCTTTGTTGGGGTTGTTAGGGGTAATGTCAATTGCATGTGAACTAATTGACTTGTTTGTACCCCCAGCAATTGTTCATGGATTGTCTTTACTATACTCAATACTGTCCACTCACTAGTTTATCTTCCTGCTGGCTGTGTCATTGGCGTTAGGCCTAGTCATTGGCAAAACACCCATAAGGATCATGCTGCAGTAGGAGAGGATAACTACAGTTTAAAGTAATCCATCCTGAATGTTCCTCTAGCTTTACTTCACAGGGCTTGAAGTTTAAAACCACAAAACTTGAGTATAACCAATGCTAGCTCTTTAGGTAAGGAGCTGAGCTACTTTGAAAGCCTTACAAGTGGTGGCTACATTAACATTTTGTCAAAAAAAAAAAAAAGACAACTGTCACAGGTGCACAGACTCACTCTTAGCTATATCAAGTCGCAGAATCAAATCCCTTAAGCAGTGCCCATTAGGTTAAACTCTTCTTGTTATATTATTCCATCATCCCATCACTACTGATGCAAAAGAGTAACAGCTGAAACACTGCTCATCACACCCAAGTCCTACATAACCAAAGTAAACATCTATGAACATTCCTTTGCTCCAGTATGAACTAATGGCTGCAGAACTCACTCACTGAAGTTTCTGTAGCTCTCATACAGTTTCTGGCATATTAAAGACAAGAAATAAAGCATCTTTCTTGACTGTAAACAGATTGTCAGATTGCTGTTTGAATGAAACTGCAAGTGTACATCTCAAACTAGACAGGCAAGAACAAGGCAGTAGTGTCCTGTAACTGGAAAATTAAATAAGCAAAGAGACTACAATTGAAATACATTTTTCCAAGTGTTCTAAGTATCACTTCATTTTCAGTAACTTTTCCAGTGCTTCAGTATTATAGCTATACTAGAGATGCATCTTTAGAGCCATTTTACCACTCAACAAACACATCTCTCTTCATACAGAAACTTCAGTAAGAACATATTCCTCTATATATGTAGTTACCTGTCACTAGTTCTGAGCTTGGCATCTGTCCAAACAAGCTGAATTTATACAATGATTTTGTTTAAAATAATTGTTACAACAAAAAGAAAAATCATAAAAACCACATATCAGGTTAACTGGACGGAAATGATCAATTATTTTAACCTATAATTGAAAGCTTAATGTTTTTAATGACCTAGATCAAAAGTTTAAGTCAGCTTGCCAACATTCATGTTCAATTTCCTGCTCAAGAGAACCTCATTTCCCAAACACCACTCCAAATGTAGTACACACTAGAAGGACAGCAGAAACTGAAAAGAAAGCATTACTGTTCAAGTAAAAATTTACAAATCTTATCACTCTCCTCAAAGTTTTCTTTAAGCAAAGAACAGTCTGTCACATGTCTAATAATGTGTTTGAGAGGTGCATCTATTACTGAAGCTTTAAGCCAAGATAACATTACCCTCATGCAATGCAGCTTCTTCTTTGGTCCTGTTCCCCTAGAGCTTTTTTTTTTAAAAAAAAAAGAAAAAGAGACATACCAGATGATCAAATTCCCATTTCCAATGCAAGCTGACTGGATAAAAGGATGGTAAACAAAACAAATAACATTTCTTTCAAGCTTGAGAAGAAAAAGGCTTTTCAAAGCACTGTAGTAAGATGATTTAGACACTTGAAAAAAAATTTATTAATTCAATCACAAAACAGGACTACGCTTTCATAGCACAGCTTAACTCCTCAAATTCCAATGGAGATTTTTTTTTTTAAATTAACTCAGTACCTTTTTCTGCCGCTTTCTGCAAGGCTTCCTCAATTCTTGCCAGTTCCTTTTGCTTATTATCCTGCAAGTATTTTTCTTCCTTCTCCGCATCATACTTAATGCCTGTAAGCCAAGATGGGACAGCTTTAATCCTAAATTTCAAGTTACTTAAATGCATAATCAAACAATGTACACCATATTCAACATTGTTGCACACAACCATTTTTTAAATAAAGGCTATTCTAGGTTTAATTGCTGAAAGCCACATCCAGCCTCTGAAACTTGATTTTATACAGTAAGACACAAAAAGGATCATACCAACATTTAAGTATTACTTCACAGAACCTTTCAGTGAAAACTCAGACTCTTAAGTGTAGTCTGTGCAATGTAATGCAGATTTCTAAATTCTGCTACTCATGTATTGGATGCTTTAGAAACTTGCAAGTCTTCTTAATATACCAGAGGTTTTGATTTTCAAGAAAATGAATGAGTTTCTCTGACCCTCTTTCCTCCTCCTGAAAATCATATTCTAATGGAATTACTGCTTTCCATTCTTGTCAGAAGCAGATGAACTGTATCACTCAACAGTCAAAGGACCTATACCATGCCAGTCAAGTGGAATCAGAACAAGCACACTTCCAACAAAACTTGGCTGTTGAATTTAACTTGGAATGGATGCAACCAAGCGTTTCCATAAAACGAACAGGTATTGTTTTTTCCCACCCTTCTTCCATGAACTTGCCAGTATTTGTCTAGAAATTTCCCTGAAGGAACAAAATCTAAGAATGGCAGCTTAACATTAACCACTTGCTATTATTTAATTTAAACTATACCCGTCAATATTTTTCTGTTCCACTATTTTAGTGTGGTGTTGAAGAGTTTACATACTTGCTCCAGGAACTATGAGAAGATACAAGCCTTCTAGAGTTGCAACAACTGCCTCACCATAGAGATTCTTCCAAGGAATCTTCAGAGTAAGTTTATCTAAACAAAGCAGATACAGTTACATCAGAACAAATATCTACACCCTGCTTGGTCCACACAACACCTCAGGTACTGAAGACCCTTAGCCCTGTATCATGTTGTCCTAAACACTTTAGGAAGTAGGGAGAAAGTGTATGGGCCAAAACATTTTACAGAGTCCTCCAAATGATAGAACACATACAGAGAAAATATAAGCCATGGATTTAAGCATGAAGATACACTTGGAATCAGATGATTTCAGATCAAAACTTGAAATCACAACTTGAGCTCAATTCACTGGGATGAAGGTGATTTTCCCAAGGAAGCAGAAGAAGAAATAGAACACACATTCACCTCCAACAAATTTTTCACATGAAAAAGCAATGCTGATTTCTAGGGAAAGGATTTCTTGAAAAAATAACACAAAACCTAACATATATTTAAGAGTTCCTAAACCGTCTGCATGATTACCAGTTTCTGCAGTCTTAGTAAAACTCCTCATATCCCTAATCTGTCCTTTAAAGCACCACACACACTCTGCCTGTACTAAATGGCTCCCTTATGCCTCTACCTGGGCAGAACCTCTCAGAAATGTTTTTCTGAGCAGCCTGTAAAGTTACACAAACAGGGTTTGCCAGGAAACATTTTATGATTTATCCACGGCAGTCACATGGGACTTATATACCAATTTCAACAGCGACTACTCATCACAAATACTGAATAAAGCTCGACAGAAGTAATTCAGAGTCAGGAGAGACCTTAAGGCCTGTACTAAAATTTCCATTTCAATACTCACACTGAAACAAAAACTTACCTATCTGACCAACTTTTATTTTAAAAGGTATATCCAGCTCAGTCTGTAAAAAAAGAAACACAGTATTTAACAGACATATTTGAAAGATGAACTGGTTTACACAGCAAAATTAATTATCTTGACTTCTGTTAAAACTCTCTTCCCTTAACTGAAAATCAAGAGCTACAAAATATTTTAAGCCGTTTCTGGTTATAACTGCACAGTCCTAGAAACATGTCTTTATATTTTAAATTCTTCCTGGTGGCAACTGCTCTTCAGCGCCTTGCAAATATTTCTTCCTGCAAGCTGACGCACATTCAAAATCTGATGAATAAGTTTAACTGGAGGCTTAGTTTTTATTTTTCATTGAAATATATCAGGAAAAAAGGAGAAAACAAACTCACTTAAAACACTCAGATCTCATTTTTAGTTGTAAACAACTTCATTTTTAGTTGTAAGAATAGGCATAAGAGGCTGAAACAGTGAGAGCAAATCAACAACTCTCCACTTGATAGAGCCAGGAGTAGTCACATAGAAGGTACCAGCAACCAAAGCCACCCCTTTGCATTTATGACCCACAGCTGAACTTTAAAGGGAACCAGCTGAGAAACATGTAACAGGTTGCTAAAGAGCTTCGGTTATAGTTTGTCAGTCATTTTTCATTATGACTTGACTCTCTTTTCCTAAGGACTTTCTTTTCTTAGTAATTTTCTAGTAGAAATCCTTAAGATGAAAACAAAACCAATCTAGACAGCAGCAGGCAGGCAAACTAGAAAATAAAAAGTTGGACCATACCACATTTCTTTAATCCCCTCTTTTTCAAGATGTAGGCTACCTCTCCAAAAATTCTGTTAACTCGCAACCTACCTTCAATTACTGTTGTATAGAAATCAAACATTGCAACTGTAAAGCCCTCAGAAACATCCCTTGCTTTCTGATCTTGAGCTTCGGTCACTCTCAGCTCTGGTCAGTCACATACATGACCATGCATTTTTACAAGTCAGAACTGCTAGAACTGTAATGAACCTTGCTATCATCACACAAAGGAAAGATGTGTACAAAGTAGATAATGCTTTCTTCCTTCCTTTTTTAACTAACAGATTACAAAGATATTTGTATTAAGAGTTTTTAAGTACTGCAAAGTCACCACAACGGATGAAATGGGCAGGTGAAATATGAAACTTTGGAACAATTGAGAGAAAGCAGTGATTAGGTCATACAAAGATCCAATATGGTTTCAATTCACTGAAGTGTAACAGCTCTTTTTAGAGAAGTCTGAAGCACGCTTAAGATTGCAGTGAGATTGTCTCAGTAATACAGGTGTTCATTAGCTCAACTGAAGAACATAAAAATCAGCCAAGTTTGGTTTGGTTATTTTCAGACAAACATGGATACTTAATGCAAATCTTTTCTTCTTCTTTTTCCTTCACTCTGTCATTCCCATTTTAAAAGGAACAGAAGAGACCATTTGAGTAACCATATTTTCTATTGGGGTACACATATTTTAATGCCTACCCCTTTTAGTAAGCATCAATTTATACATAAAGTCATAAACATAAGCCTCAATCCCATCAAATTATACAGAAGCATGAACTTTTTCACCCTACATCCCCACACCAAAAACTGAGAAAGGAACCACTATCTTTCAGATGAATTGAGTTAGATCAATCGATTTGCAACAGTCAGGCCTTTAAAATCCATTTCTTAAAGCAAAGCTAGGGGGAAAAAAATACACAAACCTATACAAACCCATTAAATCTAGTGAACTATTCAGAAACATAACACCTACT
This sequence comes from Merops nubicus, assembly GCF_000691845.1. Taxonomy (NCBI): domain Eukaryota; kingdom Metazoa; phylum Chordata; class Aves; order Coraciiformes; family Meropidae; genus Merops; species Merops nubicus. Next base: position 69,287 of record NW_008609740.1, read on the forward strand.
GTGTGGACATACAAGTGTGGAAAAAAACTATCACTTTACAAAAATATGATTATTCAGTAGCAGTGACAGCAGAAATTAAATCCTTTAAGTTGTACTGGATGACCAAAATTTTAACAGAAACACACCAAAATCTTATTTAAAGCTTATTATTTCAAGATTCAAATATTATACAGATCACATATGTACACATGCATAAAACACTGGGAAACTTACTTCAAAGCCCTGTTGCTAACTTGTCAGAAATTATTTTCCTCTTCTGAAGGAGTACACTTACCTTCTCAACCACTGCTTCTTCTCTTTCTCTGTTCCAGTAACATGAGCAAAATTAGAAGCAGTTAACCAAGGATTTACTTCCAATAGCCAGGAAAGAAGACATACTGCACAACATGAGATTATAGTAACATTTTATCCTATGACTTAGTCTTCGGGCCCATAAAAACATTTTTTAATTATTAGAATACTTACTAATGCATTCTCCTTTATCTGCAAATTGTCAAGTGCCACATTACCTATTTAGAAGAAAGAAGCACAGAACAAGTGAATGCAACTGTTACACAGGCTGGAACACAACTACAACCCTCCTAAGTACACATGGATAAAAATCTGGAAACCTTACTCCAGTTAAAGAAGAGCACAATAAATGCCTCATTTGTAAGAGTCATTAAATACTTACTATTCAGACAAGATTTCATGGTGGAAGATAATACAGAAATATCACTTTTTTTGACACCAGCATGTTGCTACTCCATTAAATACCCCTCCTATTAAATACCCCATGCTCCACCGCACCACAGACCCAACAACACATTCATACTTCCTCCCAGCAGTCCCAAGAGAGACTAAAACCCGCGATTTTTTCCCTTGCCGAGTTTCCCACCTTTAGAGCACCCCGCAACCACTGGAGTGCACCCACGCCGCGCCCCAGTCGGGAACCTACCCACACCCAGGCCTCCCTTGGCGTGGCGGGAGAGCC